>NW_012144967.1:8914894-8918566 GCF_000956105.1 Propithecus coquereli
ATATACAGACCTTGTTCAAATTTTAAATTTTCTAACCTATTTCCGGGTCCCATAGCCAATCCAAGAACATACATTGAATTAAGTTGTCATGTCTCTTTAGTCTCCTTTAATCTGGAAATGGTCCTCAGCTGATCTCTGTCTTTCATGAGCTTGACAGTGGAGATATCTGACAGAGTAACTGGCCTGAGTCTTCCAAAATGTCAAGCTCAAGAAAAACAAAGTGAGACTCAGGTACATTTTTAGTTAGTTAAGTGTCAATAGGATTACATCAGAAAGTGATTAATGGAACTATATGCAAATTCAGATTAATTGGCTGTGATAGTTACATAGAGATGTTGTGGCATCCCGTAAGCAAAGGATGTTTGCCAATAAAAGATGCTCAGAAACATTTGAATTGGATAAACGTTTGCCACAAAAAAGCAACTTGTTCTTTGGGAAACCCCCCCACCTTTTTTTTTTTTAGTTTTAAAATACCGATTTTTTAAATGAGTAATTGCAGTGTGAGATCTTGATATGAAGATTAAATTCTCATCAAAGAGGGAATGTGATACATTACATTTTTTACTGAAAGACCTTATATTTGGGAGGCTGAAGCAAAGGAAATAAACATACTCTCCTGGTGTTTCTGGAGTCTCTTCAGTGTCCTCTGATGTAATTCAATTTATGACTTGGTGACAGAAGTAGATACCCTGCAATGATGGAATGTTCTGTCTCACTTCATGACTTAACTGGAGGTCTAATTTTTAAAATGTTTACAGTGAAATTAAGATATAATGGATGATTCTATTAACTTTGTTCTTGTTTTCATATGATTAACATTTCCAGTACAAATCTGGTCTGTTTGACAAAAGGTACCTAGCCTAATGATGATTTATTCTCAGAGATATAGATACAACCTCACAGAACTGTGACAGAAGTAGCTTTTCCTGTTTTTGTTGGTTTTGATTTTGTTTTGATTTGGCTTTGGGTTAGAGGTTTAGCTGGTAAGGAATGGAAATTATAACTAAATAGTTTATAGTGGATTTGATGAGCCAAAATGCTAGCGCTCAGCCAGAGAAAGCCAGGAAGGCTCTCTAAGAGAGACATGACGCTCCTTCCATGACTAGCACGTATGGTGGCACAGTGGACATTCTACTCCTGTAGCAACAGATACACTGTTCCAACAGGATGTGTCCCATAGAGAGATCTTTTTCCTGTGTTATGTGATATACTGTCTTCCCTTGTAGATGAAATACTTCATTATTTTTCCTTCGAAAAGCAATATTGTTTTTGACTATATTTTCAGTTGCTACCCACACACTATAAATAATGCAGCTAACTCCCAGAAAACAGTGTTCTAGAGATTCTGGCACATAAAGCTTCTCTTCTTACTGCTGGGAAATTTTCTACTTAGCTTACTGAGGAGACCTGATATCAGTAGTAGACTGTCATCAAGAGTGAAGCTTTAAGCAAGGGTTTAATCCTTTCATCAAATTAGAATACCCTCATACTGATTTGTAGTGTACATTTCATGTAGGTTTGAATGACAACTAACCCCATGTTATATCCCTAAGCTGACATACACTGGAGTTGGAGGACTAGTCAACTCTAATGTCACTATTTCTCCTTAGTCCCTCCCCGTATAGTTATATTAGTTCCCCAACTGTATTTCTTATTCTGCTGTAGAAACACAATAAATCTTTTTGGAAGTTTTTTAAACATTCTGACTGTTGCAGACTAAAACTTGTGTTAATGTCTGTGCGATATGCCTTAAAGCATCGAGATAACTGGATATTTCCCATTTTGCTACGGACTCAAGTCTCCATTTCCAAATTGCTTAAATACTCAGCATGATTCATCTTTGCTCATGGTCTTCCTAGCTGAAATAGTGTCATAATTAAAATTTACAGAGTGATTTTAAAGCCTAAAGGGTTTGGGACACTTAAAATGTTTTAACTGATATTTTACTGTAAGCATACTTAGTAGCTATATGACTTTGAGCTCATTACTGAAACTCTTTGCCTCAATTACCTCAACTGTTAAATGGTGATAATGTGATATGGCTTAAGTGTGAATTTATTTAAAGTCCTTAGCATATTTTCTGTCACTTAATAAGCGTGTATTATCATTATGGAGTGCTGTGGTTCATAGTGACCAGAACAGTGCCACGGTTCGTTTTTCTCTGACCAGAGTTTAAGCAGTGTTAAACTAGAATACTGTCCCTTGTTGTCTAGCATATGGCTGTGTCTTACGAGCGTGCTTGCAACAAAGTTTTTTCTAAACTTGTCCTTATCTCACTGCTTTCCAATTTTTACCTGTGCGCTGTCATCTTCCCTCTAAAGAAATTATTTGCTGCTTCTACTACAGTCTTTCATAGCTGTTAACATTTGAGCATTTCTGAAAAATGTGTTTCTGCTGAGCTGTTGCCTGGAATATCTTGTTGGGTCACTCACTAAATTAGAAAAACAGACAAACTTATAGCATTATTTCTAAGCTGGGATCGGTTTCAGAAATCCATTGATGTAGAGGGAAATAATGAGTAAAAAGGGTGACTAAAATATTTCTCTGTCATTTTCTGGGTTGGAGAGTAGGCAAGTGGTGGCTTACTTAGGAACCACAGAGGGCGGGAAAGCTGCAATAGTGCCTGTCTTGAATTTGCTGTCTTGATGTGGGGGTGCGGGGACATGATGAAATTGACTTCCCGGTTCATGTTTTTAGTGGATCAGAATAGCAGGGGTGCTGGCTCTGTTGTGAGGCGTAATGCCTGGGAGGACTGCCCTGAGAGCAGCCACTCCGGGAAACGTGTTCACAGCATTTCTCCCTCTTGCATCAGAGAGGATTGTGGAGCCTTTTTCTTCCAGCGTGTTGGAAAACTTACATGGTTTCTGGATAGAATTTAAAAATAAACTTAATTTTTACATATACAAAATAATCCAATTATTACAGATGATCCCTTTCCAAGTCTGTATTTTTTTTTTTTTTTTTGAGACAGAGTCTACTGTATTGCCCGGGCTAGAGTGCCGTGGCGTCATCCTAGCTCACAGCAACCTCAAACTCCTGGCCTCAAGTGATCCTCCTGCCTTTGCCTCTGAAATTATTTTTATCTAATTATATACCCAGAAGATATTTATTAAGTACTTATTAAGTTTGAAACATTGTTAAATGCTATGAGGGATACAAACCACTGTAAAGGATACTCCAATTATTGCCATTTACAGGAGAGAAAACTAAGGGTCAGAAAAGCTAACTAAGTAAACTCTGAGGTTGAGCAGCTAGTAAGTGGCAGGGGCAGACTTGAATCCAAGTCTGTCTGACTGTGAAGCCTGCTTTAACCACCTTCTGTACTGCCTTATTTCACTCTGTTGTGTCTGAATGTAAAGTTTCGTGCTTATCTAGAAATATGAGAGCATGTAGTTACAACCCATTCTTCACTTTTTTGTTTCACAGACATGTCACAGATCTAAGCAACAGGGATTTAATTATTGTACATCAGCCATTTCTTCTCCATTGACAAAATCCATCTCATTAATGACAATCAGCCATCCTGGATTGGACAGTGAGTATACTACTTTTAAAAAAATTGAATATATTATGTCTTAACTACTTTTCCTGTCATTTTTCTCACTTTAAGGCCCTATAACATTTTCTTTCAAAATTTCTTCTGAACAAATGGCTCAGCACTTAAATGGAAAA
>NW_012144967.1:8922881-8932149 GCF_000956105.1 Propithecus coquereli
AAATATTCCAAAATCCAAAACTTTTTGAGCGCCAACGTGATGCCACAAGTGGAAAATTCCACACATAAGTACTGAACAAAATTATTAAAAATATTATATAAAATTACCTTCAAGGTATATGTATAAGGTGGATATGAAACATAAATATTTCATGTTTAGACTTAGGTCCCATCTCCAAGATATCTTGTTATTTGTATGCAAATATTCCAAATCCAAAACCCTTCTGGTCTCAAGCCTTTCAGATAAGGGATAATCAACCTGCATCACAAAGAAGAGCACTTGCCCTTGGGGTCATTTTTACACCTTCACTCCTGGCATGTGTGTTTGCCAAGTTTCTTAGGCATGTTTTGATAGAAGCACTAGCTTGTAATTATGTAGCTTGCATTAGACTATGAAAGCTAAGGCCATCTTAAGAACTGAACTGTGACATTTATATGTAATATGTATCAGATCCAAAAAGATAAATGATCTGTGTGACTAAAGATCAGAGTGAGCCTGTGGAAAGTTAGGTCAATGCTAATGAGGATATTTTATGTCTATTTTCTGTGCTTTTTTTTTTTTTTTTTTTTTTTTTTAAACTCTCTCTCTCTCTCTCTCTCTGGACAGTGAGATGGGATTTTACTGAAATACATAAATATTCTTAGCATAGTTCTGTTTGGAAAAGATAGCATTGACAAACATGTCAGAAAGAACAAAAATCTAGTCAGGCAAATATACTTTTTATTGATCTTTTTATCAAATGATAAGGCTGGAAAACATGCATATTTATTAAGTACATACATATAAATTTCAATTCACGTACATCATGAAATTGAATCATTGTATTACTAAGCATGTCCTTTCCATATATGTTGGAAATTTCTATGTATGTCGGGGATATTCTTTAGATATTTGTGAAATAAGGTTTTTCCCTATGGTCCGTAATTTTGTGATACAAGAAGGGAATGTTCTTAAATTCTGGGTAGTAAGGCATCTCGTTTTCATTTTCTAAATTTGCTTCACATTTGGAAATAGATTAGAACACACATTATAAATGGTATCTTATTTTGCACAAAACTATCACTCTCTAAAAAACCAGTGCTCATGTATTTGTACCAACACTTCTTTGATCTCTGTTAATTGCAGTGGCTGCAGATGGCAAACAGTCCGACATCACTTAATGTTTATCTGGGGTGTGGAGTGGCTTTCATATTGGGTGGGTGCAGGGCTTTCTCTCATTTTATTTAGGACGTCGAGATTCCAGAAAGCCTGGTAAAGGAAAATTCATTTATTAATTTGTTTATCCAGTAAATATTTGAGTATAATTGGTACTAAGAAACTCTTTGCTGTGCACCAACGTAGACAATGGTGGGAGAGGGATGAACTTACAGATATGATTCCTTTCCTCACCACACTTACAGCCTATAGACAAGAGAACAGTGATTCTAATAGAAAATGGCAAATTTTCTGAAAGAAACATTTGATATTATAGTAGTGTCAGACTTAAGGGGTTAGAGAAGGCTTGCTGAGGAGAAGTAATATCAAAATTTAGACCAGCAGGAAGCTAGAAATTAGCTTGGTAAATTAGTACGTGGAAAGCAGGACTGAGGAATTTGAGCTTCTTGCTTGAGGGCAATACAGTCATTTAAGTTGATTAAATTGATCGATTAATTGATTGCAACATTTTAGGCTGAGCACACCGAAAAAGTATTGAGGAGGAGAGGCTGGTAGATAAGTTGAAGACTTTTACAGGCTTCAGATAACAATTAGATGGTGTCCTGAACCAGAGCATAGAACAGGGGCAGGAGGGGAGAAGTCAAGGTTGATACAGTGGTCCCCAACCTTTTTTGCACCAGGGACCGGTTTCATGGAAGACAGTTTTTCCACGAGGGGCGGGGTGAGCTCAGGCAGTGATTTGAGCAATGGGGAGCAGCTGTAAATACAGATGAAGCTTTGCTCGTGGGAGGGCGGGGGGCTGCGGCCTGGGGTTTGGGGACCACAGATCTAGAAGACAAAGTCAGGAAGCCTGGGTGAAGTGTGATACAAGGATTCAGGGGCGGTGCCCAGGTTTGTGTTTTGAATAATGAGTTAGATGTTAGGTACCACTCACCACAGGAAGGAACACAGGAGGAGGAGCAGGTCTGCAGGAAGACATAAGATAACTTATATACCGTGGAGTTTCAGGGGCCTATGGAATATCCATCCACAGGGAAGCAGGGAGATGAATGAGTCTAGAGCTCAAGGAAGGATGTGTCTAGAAAATTAGAAAAATGAGAGTCACCAGCATATTGTATGCAGATTGTCTTTTAGGAGGTAAGAGCGAATGAGGAGATTGGGGTGAGGGAGAAGAGAGGCAAATACAGAATGTTGGGGAGATAACTTCACTAGCTGCTTTCAGTATCCTTTTCAGGAAGAAAACTCCAGGTATGAATTGTCACTGTTCTTGTTTCCATAATCTACCAAAGGACATATTTGTTGGATGAATTTTCACAAAATTGCATTAGAATTCTGCATATTCAGAAATGAATATGAAAATGTAAATACATTGTTCACCTAGACAGCCTTTCCTGGAGCCACATAGACATTACTCTTTCAACTTGGATTCGAGTGCCTTTTACTTTGTCCTGGCATAATCTGTGCATGCTCTAATGTCTTCTGTTAACCTACTTCTCAGCTCAGCAGCAGACGCAGCCAGCAAGGCGGATCTCCTTCTCCGTCAGCATCTCTCCGCTCCTCCTTAAGTCTAAAACTCTCTTTTCTCTTGGCTCTTCTTATTCCAGTGATGAGGAGGAGGAGTTGCATAGTAAGTAAGCAACTTTGGTGTCCAGTGACTGTTCTTCAAGGTCTGACCAGCTCAGAAAATGCTGCAGGCTTGGTACTAAGAAATTGTTTGGGGACTTTTCTCCCTTTGCATGCCATCTTTTATACATCATTTGTCTTTATGCTTGGCTGTGAAATGCTTTGGATAGAACAATTTCTGTCTTCTGTACACTACTAACACTGATTGATCCAGTGGCCTCCTGATTCCAGAGCACAAGGTGTCTTTCCAGAACACAGATACCCTCAAAGGCATACGGGATGTGTTCCCATCCTAATTTGTACTCTTTGTAACATTGCGTACTAATTTCACAAAACTCTTCATTTGACAATGTAGATTTTATTTTCCTTGTTTCATTTTTCTGTCTCATGGGACAGATATCTAGATATCCATTTGTGGTATTTGAAAGCTATTGTTATACTTTTTTCCCCTCCTTTTTAGACCATTTCTTTAAAAATGCCTTTCCTTTAAGATTAAACCATATGGATTAGAAGGTAGGAGTTATATATTTGTTTCTCTCCTACTGTCTCTCCTTTTGAACTTTTATTTTTCAGTTTTTTGGGTAAGCTATAGGTCCCAGATGAATACATGAATGAATTCTTACTTGATAATACCTAGTTTAAAAACTTTACGAGGTATCAGTTTTGGTAAACTCGGAAAGGAAATGAATTTCCCCTTTATGAAAAGCACTGCCTTCAATTGTGTAAGATTTCTAGAATATTCCAGGTTTGCTATTTTTAGTGGAAAAAGTATTTGTAATAGAAAGTTAAATAATAAATTGTTTTCATTTTATGAAACTGATATTACAAGTCTGAGACAGTTACAGTATCCATATTATTGAGCACCCTGATTCCCTCCCACTTGCTGACTGACTCTAAGTTTCAGCAATATTTAAGTCTTGCTCAGGCTGGCATTTTTTTAATATATTATTCTTCAAGGGAAGTGCCTTATGCACAGTAACATAAACAGAGTGTAGTTAATTTGGTTTTAAATGGAGGCCTGTATTTTTCACTATTAAAAGATGTGTGACAAATAGACACAAAATAGATAATCACGTTATACCAGTTGTAATAGGGGAAGGCTGTGAAAATCCACTTCATCTTTGAGTGTTCAGAAGTTCTCAGAGCTGTTTCATCTCAGAGTATCTGCAGTACTCTGGGAAGTAGCCAGGTCAGCATGACAAATAAACTGTAAGTCCCAGTAGTATTTCTTCTACCACTGATATAGAACTATAATCCCATAACAGTGTTGATCACTCAGTTAATCCAACATGATGGAATCCTAAAAATATAGAATCTTGAACCCTTTGAATCAAACTTCTGACATTTCTCAAAATGTGTTCCTTAAACTCAGAAATGCCAGTAAGAATTAGTTGGTGCGGTTGGTTCATGGCCAGTAAATTGAGGAAACTCTGGGTTAAGCAGGTTTAAAATGCTACCGTGTTACGTTTCCAAGGTATTGTTAAATACACTGTTTCCCAAATTAGCTAGGAAACCACGATATGTGCAGGACTGTATGAAACATTTCATGAAACTGGTGTTCCATGGAACACACGTTGAAAACTATTGACCATGTCCATCCAGTAGTTCCAACTAGAAGTCCCTGGATGTAGTATAATAGGCCTGCAGGTTATATTGTGCCTTAAAAAAAAAAAAAATCTAGTTGAAATATATCCCTGCAATTACACTTACGGGCTAACTTTTTTGTCCGTAATTTTGTCATTGAAGTAATGATAGTTGTTTCATATTCTTAGATGCTCTGAAAACTTGATGACATTTTTAGGAATTTCAGAGGCATAGGCAGATTAATCTCTGTTTGCAAAGCCACATCTAAAAAGCTCATAGTAACTGAACGAAAATTTTTTCCTCAGTGAAAAAATTGGAAATCCTTATAGGAATTACAGATTGTCCTAGTACTCAATCACATATTTGTTTAATTTATTCCACAGTAATCTACAGGGAGCTTATTCTTGGCCAGGCTTTGTGTTGGTTGATATTTTTGTGCATTATGAATTTTATTTTTATTTTGTTCATATTACTATGGTGGTAACTTACTAGGTAATTGCTTAAATGTACAACAGAATCCTGGCGGCCTGAGAAAATTTAATGCTGCTTATATCATTGAAGGCTCCTTGGGTGGAAAAAGTTTTAAAGCCACTAATTTAAACCACCCTCTGGATATTTTAAGTAAACTAAGGCTCCATGAAGTTAAAACGCTGATAGTTTCACACCTAGATCGTGCAGAGCCAGGGGATAGATCTCAGATACTTTTACTCTGCTGATCTTTCTCCCTCACCTGGCAGCTGTTACCATACATCATAAGTGAAATGAAGACTCCCAAATAGGGAAAAGGATAAAAATATACAAGGCAAACTTTTGAAGACTTAGAATTCATTTCTAAAGTTTCTTATGTATAATAGTATCTCTACCTGTTGTCAATTTAAATTACTTGGTAATAACTACGGTTTTGCATTTCTGTTCAGAATCTAGAACAGTTGGGGAGTGGAAGAGTTTCAAGTGCTGGTAATGTGGTTATAGAACATCTTCAAATCTCTATCAGGTTAAAGTTTTGCTAACAGTGATCTCAGAAATCCTGGAAGCCAACCTTGAGGAGAAAGGGTGTGTTTTGTCCACATCGTAACAATAGGTATTCAGAGCAGCCCTTGTCTACCTGGAATATACATAGAAAGTATTAATATTTCTATACCTGATCTCCTAAAAACTGAAAGCCATTTATCATTGTGTGATTGAGGGCTTGCTCTCATCTAAGTCCTCAGCAGTTCAAACGTTGTTAACATGTGCTAGATCAAAATAATGATACTATTCCTTCTGGGTTTTCTGCTTACTACCCTACTATCTGACTTAGCCTTATGATTTTAATGACCTGCTTCAGTTATGATCTAATAGTTATGGAAGGAAGAAGAATGCATCTGCCTCATTCATCTTATCACTATCAACCTGTTTTATCTCCCTTATTTCACAGATGAAGAAATGAAATCCAAAGGTCTCATCTCAAATTAGTGACAGGGTCAAGAGTTGATAAGCCAGCTCTGATGCTCTTTCCTGTTGGCTAATCTAGTTCTAGGAATTCTCAGGAAAATATGAGATTAGCTAGATTATTAGTATAGAAATATATGAAAGCAGGATTAACAGTGGCAAAATAATGACATTTAATTTCCTACTTTATATTTTCCCTGTGACATCATCTGAGAAAGATGGCCTTTGGAAACTGAACATTGATAAGAACAGCAATTAAAAATGCATCATGTGTGTTTATGCATTAGAAAAAAATGCTTTGGGTTTTTTGAATTACTTGAATCCTAGATTAAATTTGTTTTCTTCATGGGAAATTCACTCCCTATTGCTGCATATTTCTAGTTGTAATTTGAGGGTTTCAAGTTTAATTTTTCCTTCTTCCAAACCTTTAGAAGGAGGAGGCACCATGCACTGACTTTCAAATGCTGTTTCTGCTTTAGCTGTGTTATTGTAAATGTTTAAATATTTTACCTGCCGTCAGGGTAAAGTCCTTTTGTTCTAACTTTTCCTCTTCGTTTTCTGTTTTCTAGATTCGCGGCCCTTCCACACCACCAGTGCTAATCTGACTGAGAGGTACTGTACATTGCTTCTGTTACTCCTTTTCCTGACATAAAATCAAGGAAATTTAAAATCCCTTATGGCATTTGATTAAGTAAAATCAGTAGATTGAGCTCATAAGTGAAATCACCAAATCCTAGCCACTAGACCACCAGGGAGTCAAATTTGAGCTCATTTGGGTTCTTTCTTTGGTTAGTGATAAATTTAGAATAATAATTAGAAGTGGTTTTCTAATGAAGGCTATATCTTTTGAAATCAATATCTTCAGTAGTTTTCTACTTTTAGTCTTTACACTGTCCTCATGGTAAAGATAATTGTTTGCATTTATTAATGTGATAATTACCATATATTAAAGTCAAACATAATTTATATTTGACTTTGAGAATTTATACATGCTTTGCTTGTGGGGATTTTTAATTTCTAAGTCTAACAACATTTTCTTTCATAATTAGCATATATACATATATGTAAAAGTTCATGTGTTGCTGCTACCAAGTAAATGAATTGGTTCTTTATTTGACAGCAGGCAAAAGATTTCTATTTCGACTCATTGTTTATTTTTATATTTCTCTTTTAATGCATATGAGATTAAATACTCTAAGCATGATTGGGGTTCAAATTGTTGCTCTGCAATTTTTTTTTAAGTTGCCCTCCTTTTTACAAAGGCATCAGTTCTGACTCAGTGATTCAGAACCCTCACAATGAGTGCTGCTCTTTGCGCTGCTTTCACATCTAATTCATTCTTGCTCCTTTCTAGAACAGTGGTTTTCATACCCTTTCCCCTTTGTCTTATAAGCAGGCTGCTTTGTTTTGTAACCAACACTTAGGTATAACTGGACTTTAACTGTTGCAGAGCAGCCCTCAGGCTCTATCTACCTGCCCTCTCACAGAGGCCCTGACAGCAAACACTGCTGTTCTCTGGGAAAGTTCTAAAATAACTGTTCTAGAACACCTAAGCAAACTAGTATAAATGGATTCTTTTTCTGTATAATTGATTATTTACTCAAGTGCCAGCATTCTTTAAGGAAATTAACCATTGCAAATTTCCTAAGTTCAAAATATGTCCATCTTGGGTGGACTTAGATTTTGTGTAGGCTTCCTGAACAAATAGATCAGTAATCTGCATCTGTGTAAAACTCCTAAAATGGATCTTTCTACACTCTGCCTCAGTTCTGCCTGTCGTTCAATATACTCCCCTGTGCATAGCTGCATGGAACAGTCCACAGTCTTGATTGTTGGTTGTGCCAAAGGTTAGAAAAGATGTGTAACCTCTACTATTAAGGAACTTGGATATGCAATCAGTCATAAGATTCCTTGTTTGCAACCCCTGTTAACAAGTACCCTGTCCTTCCATTATGTATATGAATTTCCTTTCAAGCACCTGTTTGTTACAAAGAAGTTTGTAGATTGAGTTTCAGATTAAGAAATTTCTGATAAAGTAATTAATGAATAATTGACAGGCTCTTTTTAATGTCAGATCACTGAAAATCCATAATTAAAACATAAATGATGTATAAAAGAAAACTTAGCCTGGTTTTGACAACAGAACATGGGCATTGTGGTGTACTCTGTTCTTAGATATTATTGTATAAAACCATTCATCAGCCTCTGTCCACCCTTTATTCTGCTGGCCACTTTTGTAGTTCTATAAAAAAATCTGTCTTCTTGTTTTTACTTAGTATAACAGAAGAGAACTTCAATTTCCTGCCACAAAGCCCCTCCAAGAAAGATTTTGAAGGGAAGAGTGGAACAAAAGTTAGTCGTACGTTCAGCTACATCAAGAATAAAATGTCCAGCAGTAAGAAGAGCAAAGTAAGTATCTCTGTGGGCATTCCTGTGTGACCACCTCAGTTGGTCGTCAGCTGGATTGTGTCACAGCCTGCACATCCCCAAACTAATTAAATGATAGGAATATAAATGGAAATAAAGTCAGGGTTACTCTCTGAAATAGCCTGATATTTGGAGGAAAATAACAATAGGAAAACAGCAACAAGAGGTACTGCCACGTACTAAGTTTTTACTATATGCTAAAAACTTTCCGTGTATTATCTCATGTAATCCTTTCAATAACCCTGTAAGGTAGGTATTATCTTCCTTTTCTAGGAGTGAGGTAACTTATCTGAGGGTGAGCTCGTAATGTGAAGAAGAGATTGATTCAAGCCCAGATCTCTTTGGTTTCAAATCCTACACTCTCAACCACAATGCTTAAATCAGTGAATCAGATTTAAAATGCAACAGAAGGATATTCTGCCAAGATCAGGAGATTAAATCTCCTGTAATAACCCCACGTAGAACTACTTTTAATGTTTTGGTTTACATATTTCTAATTTTTTTCCAATGTATTTTTTTAAAAACAGAAAAGAAGTTAACTTTCTTTTATCAATTCCATTTCAATTCCATGGGGAAAAACTTTTCTGCCTCCTGCTTGCCCACACCTCGTTCACCTACCCACACACCTTCCAACAAAATAAAGAACTAAGTAGATAAAAATGTGAAATCCATTAAGGAGCTCTTCCAGGGAATCACTTTACATATATGTGTGTATGTATTTGTGGGTGCATATGTAGTATACACATGTATGTACAAATACATTCATACCCACTGAAAAGTAAGGGAATAAACATTAAACTCAAGAGAATTATCAAGAATAGTGTCATAAAAGTGCACCCTCTTCTCCCTTACAAAACAGTGTACCAAGCCTCTCAAGTCCTCAGCTAAGTGGGCTGGTGGAAATACAAATTTTACCATGTTTGTAAAAGTAAGATATCTTTCTTTGAGCAAATACTAAGTTTGATCATCATTCAGAGGAATATTTCCACAAAACCTGCCACCAGAATTGTGTTTTCTCTTCATTTCTCAGTGCAGAATGGAGAGGAAG
>NW_012144967.1:8932949-8956955 GCF_000956105.1 Propithecus coquereli
CCAGCCAAAAGCTCATAGTCTTAACCTTAAAAATTTTTACGGTCTAGTATGGATGATTTCATAATATTTTTGTTGTTTTTTTTTTTTTTATTGTGGAATCTGTCTTCAAGGAAACTTTTAATTGGAAAACCAATAAATAAGTGGAGATTTCCTTTTCTATCCATCTCCTCAATAACTTGGATTTTTAGGACAGAGCAGTGAATATACCGGTGATCTCATTGATGAGGTAATACAAACAGATTTTGAAAAAAAGACAGTGTAAGACCAAATTTAGAAACTAGAACCTGACCTTTAAAAAAGTCTCATCCTAGCCTCCTCATTTTACAGACAGAAGCACAGACAAGTATGCTTCCAGTTACACAGCCTCTTGTGGTCTGACTTCCAGCAAGCAGTACTCGCCATTCCATGCGTAGTCTCAATCGAAATCTGTTACTGAATAGTATATGTGTTCTGCTTAAGAATGCTAAAAACAAAACAAAAAGAAATAAAAAATAGTAAATTTGTTTTTCTTTTTCTTTTTCTTTTTTTTAAACTTTTTAAATCTCAAAAGCCTGTAGTTTGCTGGGAGGGAATGAGGAGATAGGACAGAAGAAAAGTAAATAATTTGTTTTGGAGTTAAATCTGTCATCACTGGTAGAAACTGAACTATCAGTTGACCTTTTGCCTCTGATCATCTCCTTTGCCAAAATGACAAGGCTGTTTTGCAGTTGAGATTGATTCCTCTTTCAGACTTGGCTTCAAGATTTGATCTTTGGAGCCTGTGTTGTCTCTGGCAGTGGAAACTCAAACAATTACAGACCTGTAACCCTGTATCGCAATACGTTTCCCCTTATCAGGTGCTTAGAGTGCCCCAATGGCCAAGCATACTTAGGAGTCACCTTCCATAGTTAGTTGTTATTACCTAACTTTTAAATAAGATTGTTACAGAACTTCGAAGAGAACAGCTTAGCTTTTGTCAGTGTAACAAAAGATAATAAAAAATAAAGGAAATAGTGAAGCAATAAATTCTATGTTAAATTACATTAAACACCTGTCTTAATATGCCATGCATCCCCAATAGAGCTATACCATATAGAAATGTTTTATTTTCTAAGTAATAATGCAAAAATAAATGAATATTAAATTTTTTTAGCATGATGATACTCTAATCTTTTTAACTATTTGAATAATGGTACTTCTCTATACTGTTAAAAAATTGAAAGTGCTGCTATAGATGTTAACACTGATTTTTCTATGAAAATGATGTTTTCACATCTTTTAAATTATTTTTTAATTAGATGCTCTGAAAGACCATCTAATTTACTTGTTTTTTTAGTCTAATATATAATGTAACCATGCCTACTTCTTTTAAAGGAAAAATTTAAGCATTTACTGAATATGATATTAAAATACCACCTATAATTCTTAGTGAAGTGTCTAAGGGTGGTTTGGAAATTTCTGCTTTTTTATGTATATTATATGTATTTATATGAAAATAGCTTATAGTTATCAACCTAGATACATTACATTCAATATGTTAAATTGTGATTATAAACAGTTCTTAAATAATGTTCAGAGAAGCAAAAGTCAGCCACTAGCCAGCAAATTGTTCACATTCCTGGGAGGGTAACATTTTGCCTAGAGCACTGGGTTTTATGTATATAAATTTAAGAAATTGAGTCACTGATACTTTATATTTCCTTTTGAGAATTATCAATAACCAGCATAAGTTATAAGATAATACCTGAATGTTTCTTTGGAGGGGGTGCTAAACAGGAAGTATAACAGGAAGACTGACAGTTTCTGCTTTTGTCTTAGTATCTTTGAGACAGAGAGAGAGAGAGAGAGAGTACTGTTCCTGCTAAGTAAGTTTGCTTGTTACAGAATATTTAAGTACTCATATGCATAATGTTCAAGTCCATAAAGGAAATGGAGTGACCCTCTTTAAACAAGCCTATCACACTGGTTTGTTTGGGTTTTTTTTTTTTCCTACTAAGCTTTCCTTTTTGTAGACAAGTAGGAGATGGTTAGAAATGCTTTAGATCCTTAATCTGACTTGAGGTAGGTATTTTGGGTGCAGGAGTTAAATTCCTACACGGCTGCTAATATACTACGTGACTTTTAACAGGACAATTCCTAGTTCCTGTGGTCTGAATAAAAAATGCCTACTAGAGTAGAATAGTGTTTGCAAAGGTTTATTAAGTCAGTGTATACAGATATACAGTGTGTGGGAATAGAGCTTAAATTGCAATATGGGAATTTTGGCAAGGTTTGAGGCCAAGTTTTTAACACTAGAAACTAAGGAACACATCTTATATATCATATATAATTATTTCATTCATTCTTTGATTAAAGATCTGCAACGTGTTGTTTAATTACATTGTCTACACAGTTGTCCAGAGTATTCTATTATGTTTTTTTTTTAATTTAATTGTCTAAAAGGGAAGGTTTAGAAAAGTGAAGAATCATTTTTCTTTTCATGGTATCCTGGCATACTTGTTACCTACATCTTTTCCTTTTAAACACTGTTAGCTTCTGTTTCTCCAGCACACAGTTAAAGCATTTTGGCAGTTGTTAAACATGGAAATGTGAAACTGCAGAAAACAAGTAGTCACCACTTTACCACAGGCAGCCTCACTAAGAAGTTTTCTTATGAAACTCACTGCTTTTTTTAATAAAATGAAGTCTGTTCTTAAATAGATAAGGTGCGTTCCTTAGCTTCTAGTGTTAGAAACTTGGCCTCAAACCTTGCCAGAGTTCCCATATGGCAACTTAAGCACTGTTCCCACACACTGTATTTTGGGGAATGAGTTTTGTTTCATTTCCTGTGTCCTTTGTCACTAGAGTTGTTGGCTTTACCAGCAGCATTCAAATAGTTAAGATTGTCTTAAGGAAACAAGCAGCCTCAGCCCTCCCTCCTTCCCTTTCTCAACCAGTCTCTGGCTTCCTCTTACGGTTTCGCTAATGGCAGCTCAGAGCTCCTGAGCTCGGTCTTGCCGGCATGAGCCCTTCCTTCTGCGAGAGCACATTTCCTGGCATGGGCCTTGAATCATGTCTATAAAATGGGTCCGGTTTCCTGAAGCACCCCTCATAACAGTGAGATTGATGGGACCAAAACATGGGGAGGTAAGAGCCAGACTTTAAAGCACTGAGTTCTGTTATAATAAACAGAGAGACAGTGGAGTCAATTGTTTTGTCTTGTTTTTATCCTAGGAAGAACTAATTTGGGTTGTTGCAAAGGATCAGGAAATTATTATTTATTCAGATTTGAAGAGCATCGTAAGGCTTGAGAGAATAAGCTAGTTGCCGTCGATTTTTTTGACTATTGGAGTGTGCTTTAGCTTTCCTGAGCAAAAAATCAGATGCTTTTTGGTTTAATGTTTCATGCATGGAAAAACCTTCAGCAAAATTTCGTTAAAAGAAAGAAATTATTTGAAGAAACTCAAATTTTGTTACTAATTTTTATTAGAGTTTTATATACTTTAGTTTTATTAGAGTTTTAAGTACTTTAGCAGTTTCTAATTTTCACTCAGAACAGTTTCCTGTTTTGTAAAGTGTAGTTTGTTTTTTCTCCCTTCCTCTCTCGTTATTTTTTATAGCTCAAAATTGTAGCAGTTTGGCTCTAGATCTTCATTATATGTATTGTGTTAACAAAGGACTTCACACGAATCATAGATTTAGCAGATATTTACCATTTCAGTGTAGCGGATGGGTTCTGAACAGAAAGGCAGAAGACCTGGGTTCTCATTTTGACTGTGCTGATCATTTGCTGTGTGACCTTTTGCAAGTCAGTGAACCTCTCCAGTCTTTGGCAGTATCGTGTAGTGAATGAGAGCTGAGCTTTATAGTTAGCCAGGTCTGGATCTTCTTTTTTTTTTTTTTTTTGGCGTATTATGGGGGTACAGATGTTTAGGTTACATATGTTGCCCTTACCCCCACTCAAGGTCTGGATCTTAATTCCAGCCTGGGCAATTATTGATGTGTAGCCTCAAATACATTATTAAACATTTCTAAGGTTCAATCTCTCAGATATAAAATGGAGATAATAACCAGTACTTAATTCACTGGTGATTGTGAGAAAATGCATAGGAATTGCTTATTACAGTGCTCGGCTTACAGTAACTGTTCAGAATTTTAGCTGTTGTTGTATTTATCCTCTTGATTGTAAAATGAGAAGCATATGCTCACCCTTCAGAGTTACTGAATCAGATGAAATTATGTAGAAAGCATTGATTCAAAATGTAAGACAGTAGTAGTTGTCATGATCACTAACTTTGGGGTAACCAGTTTTCAGGATTTTTTTAGATCACAGCAATAGTATATGGCAGTAGGTGAACCTCCTACCTCTGTGATTTGCACTTCTTCATAGTCCAGTTGGTTTGAAAGGAAATTATTCCCTTGATATTGATTAGCTAGCCAAGTGCTCTGCCAAACAGTGCTTCCAGAGGACCTTTTGTAGAGAACCTGGTCATACCCTCACGGTTCTAGCCTCCCGAGGATAGTGAGTACCTGAAATGTCCCTGACTGTTTTAGATATTTTATTAAGGATCTAGCACTCATCAGTATTTCTTCAAGTTTAAGTTTTCAAGGTTTGAGTTCCTTCTCATTCCTCTTCATGACTTTATAAGCTTTGGTGACAACCCCTCTTAGGTCAAGGCCTGGTGTTATATGAAAGTCCTCTGCTTCCGGTCTGTCTCTGAAGCATTTCTGACATTCCTATGTCCTTCAGGTGACATGGCCAGGGCAATCTGGCACTCAGGGCTCCTGAATCCCAGGGCAGTGCCCTGATCCCCCCAACCTGATCTCTCCTTTGCCAGTGTCCCCGAGTTTTTTACCTGTCCCAATTGCAGTCTGCTCAGTTAGTAGAAAGCACCTAATGAGTGGCTGGGCGCATAGTAAATATCAGATGACTATCCGTTTCCTCTTCCCTCGCTAACAGGTAAGGGAAGCCCACAGGAAAACACGGGAGCCTTGCAGAGGAGATCAGAGGGCAGGTGTTGGGAAGCCTTGTCTTCCGAAACTAGAGACACCCTGTCAGCTTTTCCTTTCTTCCCGTCTCCCTGGGTCCTCAGGGCAGAGGAATGAACAGCTAGGCCTTGGGACTTCTTTCTTTGCGAGGCCATTTTCTTAAAGTGACCCCTTTGGTAATTTGCTTGAGGGGACAACAGAGGTGGTTTTGAGAAAGGCTATTAACAAGCCTTCTTCCTCTCATCTCTGCATTCTACCTATCCTCCCCGTTCTTCACCACTGTCCTTCTGCTACTCCCTGATTTCTTTATCAAAATATTTCCTTTCCCTTACTGTAAGCAATGTATTTATATGTTGGGATAGCAGAGTCATAAGCTAATGAAACTCATTTTTAATAAGTTAGGAATAATCATTATGATAACTGTTGCTGAGTGTTACTGTATACTCACTCTGTGTCCAGCAGTGTGCAAAATGCTTCACAGGTATTGTCCTACCTAATTATTTTTCAAAAAAACATATGATATAGGTACCTTTGTTGTTATTCCTACTTTACAAGGAAACTGAGGTTCAGAGAAATAATTTACCCAAGATCACACCAATAGTTAGTAGTGGTAGTAGAACCTAGATTTGAACCCAGGGCTGACACCATTATCCATAAAATTCTAGTTAGTAAAAACTGAAAATGTACATGTGAGGGATGTTTGATACTCTGGCTAGAGTAAAGGAGGAAACACCGTAGATACCCGCTCACTTAGGGATGGGCAGTTGGTGTGAGAAAGTCAGAGCGGAGCCTCAGTAATTTTTCATGCTGCCCAGTCACGTTTCCTCTCCCTCAGGCTGATCCCACAGTCGCTACCATGCTTGCTTCTGTTCCCTGCCTACAGCTGGCCCTACACTCAGTGCTCTCTTCCTGTGCGGACTGTGCCGTGGCTTACTGAGGAGGTTCCTCTTTTCAGCAGGCTCTTCCCAGTGTTGGTCCCTGGGCATCGTGTCTGTCAGTGTAAATAACCACAGAGCAAGCCACTGCCAGAACTGTGCAGCCTGCCCACTTTCCCTCTGATTTTTCTAGCGCACCTTGCTCGCTAGCAACTTAATTTTTAAAAATATGCCCAGACCATTATTCCTCGCTTTTGCCCAAAACACTCACCAACCCACATGCCATCTGAGTGCCCACGTAAGGGGAAGGTTCGCCATTGTTCGATTAACTGTTGATTCTTTTCTTTGGCAGGAAAAGGAAAAAGAGAAAGATAAAATTAAGGAGAAGGAGAAAGATTCTAAAGAGAAGGAGAAAGACAAGAAGACTCTCAACGGACACACTTTCAGTCCCATTCCTGTTGTGGGTCCTATCAGTTGTAGCCAGTGCATGAAGCCTTTCACCAGCAAAGATGCCTACACTTGTGCAAGTAAGAGACAGCTTCCTCCTCTCATGAAATGGGACTCTCCTGGCTCAGCAAGGCTCATTTCTAGTTTCCTCTCCATCCCACCCCTTATCTGTTCCCCATGTGGAGAAGTAACCCTTTTTACAGTTTTCTTTAAACATCATGGAAGAAATAAAGTCTAGGTATATACTATACAGCCTATATTCGTTTCAGACAGCCACAGTTTCAAATACAGACAGTCCCTGACTTGGATTGTTTAACTTTTGATTTTCCAACTTTACAATGGTTTCAAAGTGATAAACCATAGTTTGAGTACCCATACAACCATTATGTTTTTCACTTTCAGTACAGTATTCAATAAATTACATAGGCTATTCAACACTTTATTATAAAATAGGCTTTGTGTTAGCTGATTTTGCCCAACTATAGGCTAACGTAAGTAAGTGTTCTGAGCACGTTTAAGGTAAGTTAATCTAAGCTACAATCTTTGGCAGGTTTGGGTATATTAAATGCATTTTCAACTTATTTTCAACTTAGGATGGGTTTTAACTGGATGTAATCCCATCGTAAGTCGAGGAGCATCTGCACTTTGTTCTGTGGTCTGTAAACCATTCCATAGTACAGAAGTCTGTGTCAGCATCAAAACAACCCATAGCCTCAAATCCTAAAGCTACTCAGCAACTCTTTGTCAGATCGTATACACTCGTTTTTTATTCTAGTACTTGGTGTGTGCCTTGGCCGTTTACCAACATTCAGCCATGGCGACTGCCCAGGGAGAGCACCTCCTACACAGAGACACTCCATACTGGCCTGCTGCTGGCCTGCTTCAGGCCACTGTAAAGCATCTTTGATAAGATGCTCTCAGGCAGGAGTTGGTTAACTTTTTCTGTACAAGACCAGATAACAAATATCTTAGGCTTTGTGGGCCATATGGTCTCCGTCACAACTACTAAACTGTGCAGTTGCAATGCAAAAGCAGCCATAGACAATATATAAACCAATGAGCATGGCTGTGTTCCAATAAAACTTTATTTGGGGACACCGAAATTTGAATTTCATAAAATTGTTTTGTAATATTAATCTTTTTATTTTAAAAAACTATTTAAAATGTAAAAACTATTCATAGCTCATGGGCTGTCTAAAAACAGGGTACGGGCCAAATTGGGCCCACGGCCATAATTTGCAACTGTCTGCTCTGAGGCAGTACATCTCAAAATTTATTGCACATATAGAAATTAATAATATTTGTAGAGCACACCACAGTAAATCAAGGAGGTTGCTTGTGGTCAGAGGTGACCAGTCTGGAGATCCAGCTACCCCACGCCGAGCCCAGTCACCCAGAAGGCTGAGGTGATTAGCATCATGTTATACCCATAAACCTATAACCAGTTCAGACAAAACTGTGACTAATTCAGACTCCAAGGAGCAAATCTCAGACCATGATGTCATGGTATCTCTTTTTAGTCATTTGTGTTGCATATCCCAAGGAATTTGTTACTAAAAATAGGTAACTTACTGAAATTTGAAATTTTTTAAGTTCATCTGGGCAGATTCAAAGTAACTTCTTCAGTGATTTCCACCCACTTCCTTGAATAGAAGAGAAGGAGTGGAATTACAGCCTGTCTTATCTATGTTGCTGCTGTTGTAACTTTTATAAATGACTGGCTTTATCATGCACTTTCTTCTAAGATGATTTTCATGGATATGTTATACCCCTAAAATAGTCTGCAACCCTATATGTTTTACTGTCCTCTTTAAAAAAACAAACAAAAAACCATGGGAGCTCTCTAAATCTTTATGCATCCCTGTGAGCAGAGATCACACACATTAATGTCATCCTTCATGTGTAACTTACCAGAAAATTGAGAGCTACTACCTCATTGTAATAAGTTTCATGTGACTTTTAGGAAACAAGTGACAATCACTGTCCAGCAGCCCTCCAGTGTTTTTATTTTGGATCAGGTTCTAATAGGACTCTTTTATAGGATACCTATTGTATGTCTACAGTTTAGTTTTTAAGCCACTGGACACAGCATCTCAGTGCTAAATTAACCTGGTTGCATAGTAGCCCCCAAGCACTTTTTAGCATTTTCATCTATCATTAAAACTTTTTTAGCATACTCACACAGCATATACATGTATGTATGTATAAAACATCAAAATTACGCATGAGTCCTACTACGCCATACTTACAAAGAGCTCATTCTAAGAATAAGAGAAGTCTTAGATTTGCCATTTTCTTGTTTTCTGTTTAACTATTAGTATGATTAGTTTTGTCTTTTATTCACGGCTTCTTTGAAGGAATTTGCATGATTCTTTTTCATTTTATCTTAGTTGAAACCAGGTATATATTTCCATTCATCACAGCATGCTAAAAGTAAGCAAATGTAGAAGGGTGCCACCGTTACGCATCTTTAGCCCACCTCCCGAATGAGGAACACTCCTTCCTCTCTCAAGAAACCTCTAGTATTAATTCCATTTCTCTTTTAAGAAGTCAATTTAAATAAGCTATAAAATTTTCCTCCTTTATTTTAAGGGATCATTTTACATATCCTTCCCTGCAAAGTGCCTGTCCTTCTTTTAGGGGGAGCACTAGTCTCAGGAAAACAGGAAGTGGCCATATTTTTTGATTGGCAGTATGAAATTAATACTCAAGGACCTGCCTCAAAGCAGACTGGACACCTGCTTTCTGCTATAAAATATGAAAATGCTAGATAAAATAATATACATTTTTAAAAATGAATACAGAGCTAAACCTGCCGGTAGGAAAATCCCCAAGGGAACTCAAAATTAGAGCAGTCAGTATAGCATGTGCTAGAACCTCCCTTGGAAATGGAGATCTGGTACACCTCTTGGAGACTTCCATTGACCAAGGATACTAGAGCAACCCATGGAAAATCACTTGTATAAGGTCTGGTACTGATTAGGAAAAACTGCATGAAAGGTTTGAGACTTAGAGTCTTAAATTCCTGGTCACACATCTGTGTAGTAATTAAATAGTTCAATGGATAGGGCAGTGGTTTTCAGGATGTCTGGTGTTTGGAAATGGTGCAGATCTTTGTATACATTTAAAACTAATTTTGAGCCTGCATAAAAAATATGCATTCTTAAAAATGTAATTACTAGATTTTAACATCAGTTTTAACTTTGGCTATCAGCCTAACTGCTTATTTGTGTTTTTCCTTCCATCGCTAATAAATTGAAGAATATACTGTGATTACAAGACAGGCCATTAACAAAAACTGCTAATATTTGTACTTCTCTGTGTGAATAAATATGTTCTCTGTATCATGTACTCAAAACTAAGTACAGGCTATGTGTGGTAGCTCACACCTGTAATCCTAGGACTTTGGGAGGCCAAGGCAGGAGGATTGCTTAAAGCCAGGAGTTTGAGACCACCCTGAGCAAAAGTGAGACCCCAATCTCTACAAAAAATAGAAAAATTAGCTGGGCATGGTGGCACACACCTATAGTCCCAGCTACTGAGGAGGCTGAGGGAGGAGGATCACTTGAGCCCAGGAGTTTGAGGCTGCAGTGAGCTATGATGATGCCACTGCACTCTAGCCCAGGCAACAGAGCAAGACCCTGTCTCAAAACAACAACAACTAAATACGAAATAAATTAGATGCTAAGATAGATAATTGAATTGCAAGTATCACGTACCTCTCATTTCACATTTTTTAGTTCATTAAAACAGCTTCATTGTTCTCGTTGACTTTAAAATTAAATATTAAAATTATAACTCAAAAAATAAATCTATACTAAATATTTTACATATTTGGTACACGATAATACAATATTTCATTTAAGACTTTTTATAAAGTCTTTTAGAAAACCAGTGAAACAGTGGATTAGCTACTGGTATTATGCTAGCATTGTTTATAATAAGTGGGATGGGACTTTTTTTGATGAACCTGTAAATTTTAATATGAAGTCACCCAAGGAATCTGCTTCTGGAAGCAGATTATTTAATGAAGCCCAGTGTGTCATCTCTAGACTAGAGTCTTTTCTGTTTGAGAGGTCTCTGGGGGAGAGATATCATAATGTCCTTTGCTAGTATTCTCTGATTTATAGTAATAGCTTGATCTGTTCAAATGTCAGAGGTGACTGGGCCCAGTGGCTCATGCCTATAATCTCAGTGCTTTGGGAGGCTGAGATGGGAGGATCACTTGAGGCCAGGAGTTTTGAGACCAGCCTGGGCAACACAGTGAGACCCCATCTCTACAAAAAATGTTTTTTAAAAAATTAGCCAGGCATGGTGACACACACCTGTAGTCCTAGCTACTCAGGAGGCTAAGGCGAGAGGATGGATCACTTGAGTCCAGGAGTTCAAGGTTACAGTGAGCTATTCAGGCCACTGTGCTCCAGTCTGGGTAACAGAGCAAGATCTTGTCTCTTAAAAAAAAAAAAAAAGGTTATCTTAGTTCTACCTGCTTACCAAAAAAAAAGAAAAAGAGTTAATATTTTTAAGGTTTAAACCGAAAAGAATCAGATAGCAAAAAGGAATCATTTAAGTAGGACTTGATCATTACCCTAATATGCACCTAAGTTTCAAAAAATACATTTTTAATTTGTATACCACCCCACATCAGAAACTGAGGAGCCCAGTGCTTCAACTACAGTTTTGTGCCCTACTCCAGAAGTAGTGTTGAAATAGTCTCAACATTTGGTGTTGGCATTAAGGTTTGTGTATGACAGTGTGCAGCCTGCCTCTTATAAAAAGGGAGGTGGGGGGAATCAAAGCTTGAAAGCAAAGGACAAGTGTGTAGTCATCTTCCCAAAGGAGCAAAAGTAATGGGCTGATTCTCTTAAGCTTCCTGAAGAACAGAGCCTGCATGTTTGTATGAAGACCCATCTGTTATGTTGGCAGGAAGTGGAAAATATGAGTAATTTGGGGACTCAGAATCTTTTGTCCCTTCCCTCCATCCCCTCTCATGTCCAGGATCTTCCCAGGAGTCTCCGGAAACATAGCGTCCGTGCAGTTAGTCATTTACATCCCAGGAAACCATTGTGCTCTTAGAAGAAAGTAGCTTTCCTTGTTGGTTTAACATAACCCTATTTTACTGACCGCTGGTTGGAACTTCATAGCCCAAGCAGCTGCTCAGTCAGGTTTTGACTCATAGCTTAGAAAGCTCATCCATACAGTCCACCATGATGATGTATAATCATGGTTTATATTGATTTGCTCCTGTCTACCAGATGGCCTTTAGCCACTTTACTGTATCCATCTGCATATAAGTACTAAGAGATCTATAGGAGGGAATGTTTTAAAACAAATCGGCATCTCTGACTCCACTGGACTATACCTGGACCAGTCTGAGATCATAAGGGTGAAAGCTGAATCCCTTCTGTGGGCTAAGATGGATACGGTCATGACCACAGAGACTAGAAATAGTAAGGAGCAGAGCATCCATATAGCTCCTGTGCAGTCTAGTCCTGGATTTAAAACAAAACAAAACAAAACAAAAACAAAAACCCGTAGAAGCAAAACCTGAAGCTTTTGCTCAGGACTATTTCAAAGTAATTTAATTAAGGAGAAACCTGGGAGCTTTTTTTCTCAGCCAAAACTATTCTTTTTAGGATTAGGTGACTTTAATGAGGTTAAGGGAGGAGTATCTTTTCACTTCTTATTTCTTTATTATATAAAGCTGTCCTTGAATAATCAGCTGTTCTTTCCAGCTGCCACAAGTAATTTGGTCTTTAGAAAGCTTGGTAGAGTCCTTTGTTATGTTTGGGGTTTGGGGGTCTTGCCAGTGGTTCTGTTTTGTTTGCTTTCAACAGATGTAAAATGATGTCGAGATTATTGTTGATTTATTTTCTGTTGTGTTAGCAGCTTCTGAGTACTTTTGTGGTAGGTTGTTTCTCTTGATTAAAAAAATAAACAAGTAGACCAGCTGCAATCTAAGTAGGAAACATAAGAATTTAGAGTATGTGTGATGGCTGGGTTTTGCTTTGGATTTCATCAGGAAAAGCAGCTCTCTAGTTTTCTGGCATTAAGAGTTCATTGCTTATATGAGAGGGTAAAATACATATAATAGATGAACGAAAGGAAGTTTGTTATTTTAGGGAAGAGGAAGGTGAATGAAGAATAAGTCAGTTCTTTTTCAAGCAGAGCACTTTCATTTTGTTCCATTTTTGTTTACCAGTGTTCCTGTGAAAACTGCTGTTGTGGGCACTTCAGCTGTGATGATTTGGCTCTTCTTTGTGGCTTGCCTCTTGTTCTTTACATCAGCACTGTGGTTATTACACCAGCTACCAAGAACATCTCACATGGCCTTTTACATATAAGCATTATCCAGATCAGGCAATGTTTCACATTCCCTAAAGATTTTAAACAAGAAGTTGCAAGCAGAATTTTGGAGCATGCATTTCTAAATTGCTCATACTTGTTTTTTGTTTTATTTTCATTGTTGTGGTTAGGGTTGAAATAATAGGAGGAAATTGCACATTTCTGTCCTTAAAGGTAATTCTTCAACCTGTGTCCTTAGGAAGGATCAGATCATTTTTTTCCAAGTAGATTTTGCTACTCAGATCTGTCCCTAGTAGGAAGAACAGACAGAGCTCTTCAGCATAGTCCCTAATGACGATCAGTGGACTAAACTATCGGAAGACCCCCTTCCTGAGGGCTCTGGATGCACAGAACTCAGCTCACGAAGGTGACTCTTTAGTAGACAGTCCTTTGATATTCTGTAATTTCATTTGTTTGGCATGGCCCCTCCTCTTATCGTTATATAAAGCTGATTTTCTTAAGTTAGTCTTTCTAATGGTTTGTTTTATTTTTCTGCTGGAAGAGAAAGAATGCATAGTAAATAACAATGCACCAAAGATCTGCGATGGTTGGTGGCAAGGATTAAAGAAAAATGCAGCAACAGATACATGATAGTTCCCAGTCATGTGGGTTTAGCTTCATTTTCTTTTGTTTGATGCCTCTTGTAGTAAAGAAAGAAGTCAAAGGCTGGGCTGTTTTCTTTTAAGTTCAGAGGAATATAATTTGGGGTGAGCTCTGTTCCCATAAACCATGGTGCCAAGACCTTTTTGAAGAATTTTGAAAAATGAAAGTATATTGCTTACTACTATTAGGAAATCTTTCAAATAAATAAATTTTTAAAAAGGCCAGATAATTCCTCTTTGATCTTCCCAACAGCATGGTATGGTTTGTGGCAGAGGGTCTGAAAATGTATTAGGTTTGTCTTCAGTTCTTACATTCTTGGTAATTGTCAGTTTTCCAAAACAGAGAATAAGGTTTTAATCTCATGTCTTTGGCTGATGTCAGTGGGGCTGAAGTTCCGAATCACCCACGCACAGTACTAAAACCATCGCTGTGAATTGAGTCCAGGACAACTTGGTAACAAGATGAGTGTTTTTCAAGTAGGTACTTCAGCATGTTAAGCAGACGTCCATGTGAACTATTTATCACTAAGTCTTGTGACCATAAAATAGAGCATATTAAACTTCCAGCTGGGTTGTGTGTTTCAGGACATGTCTCAGTTAATTGAAAAAGTAAATGTATGTCAAAAGTTCTTTCTAGAAGCACATTTTAAATGTTATTTCTGCTTTTATGATTCATCAAATTGGAATTGTCTTTTAGATCTCAAACACTGGCCTGAGAACTAGAATATTACTGGAGTCTGTTTAAAAGTGATAGTACCACTCCCTTGAAAATTGCCCTTGCTTAATTCTCTGTAGGGTGTTGGAACTGGCTGGGAGAAAAGGAACAGGAAGAACAGAACTTAGAAACAAGTTCTGTCCATTGTGTGCTAGTTGGTCACTTTCGCAGATCAGAATTAGTGGCAAGTTCTCAAGTGAATCTACCACCTTCTATGTTGCCCAATACGTGTCTAAAATACCAGGTATAAATCTAGATTTTTAATAAAACAAAAGGAGAAATGCACTTCTGTAATCGGAATCTTAGACAATAAAATCTAGGTGAAAATAGTTTATATCAGAAATATGATAAATTGATTTTTTTTTTTAAGGATAAGGATCTTTGAAGGATATCAGAGTGTGATACACTGGGTTTGTTTTTTTTTTATTTTGAAAAATATTAATACATATTAATACAAAGTATTGTGCATGGGTAATTTAACAAACACCTATGTACCCACCATTCAAAATGAAACATAGTAACATTCTGTCATTGCTTCAGATTATTTTTCATTTTTTAAGAAACCGTTACAGTTCAAGTTAAATTCCCCTGTGTTTCCCTGCCCCATTCCTTTTCCTTCCTCCCCAGGGACAAGCACTATCATGAATTCATTGTATTAGTAGTCAGTGTTTTATAATTTCATCTCATATATAAACGGGGGGGTGGGGCTTAGTTTAAATAAGTCCTGCCATACAGTACATCTCATTTTGTAATACGTTTTATTTTGGGGGTTCAGCGTGTTGAAACACATAGTTCTACTACTGATCATTGACTTTTAACTCTTATATGCTATTCCATTATATGAATATGTTAAATCTGTTCCACTGCTCAGTCATTTGTGTTATTTCCAACTTCTGTTACAAACAGTGCTGCAATAGACATCCTTATGTATGGGTTTGTGTCACTAGGCTATATACCAAGAAGCGCTAACTCATAGAGTGGGCATATTTTCAACTTTATTAAATGTTGTTGAATTACTCTCTCCAAAGTAGGTGTATCAATTTCTAGATCCCTTAGCAGATAATGAGAGTTCCTGCATCACTATTTCCTCAGCAGTACTTATAACTGGCAGAGTTTTATTTGGACCATTCTGGATATAAAATGGTATTTCTTTGTTGTTTTAGTTTGCATTTCTCTGATTTCTAGAGAGATTGAGCACTGTTTTGTGTTTTCAGTGAATTGCCTGTTCATAGTCTTCTCCAGTTGATTGTCTTGTTCTTACTATTTTATGAGGAGTTTTTAATATTTTAAAGATACTGTTACTGTGTGCTAGTGCCACATTTTATTTCATTTCTAAATATCTGCCTTTCCTTGTCCTTGCTATGGATTCATTAGTTTTAAACCTATGGTTTAAAGCAAGTTTTAATTTAAGTAGAATGGAGCGAATGAGAGGTTCTCCTAATAAATAGGCAAAACTCTGAGAGGGGAAGAGGGATGGGATTAAAGATGTATTTGAAATACTTGAGCTGAGCAACGGTTTGTGAAAGACAGAGAAAAAAGAGGGGGAGGGGAGCTGTGAGCCTGTGCACAGGAAAGAGATGATGGGTCAGCTGGCCCAGACCACAGCAGGGTGGCGGTCGCTGGCGGCTGTGTGGCAGGGAAGCAGAGACACCGCATACCCTGAGTGAGGGTGGTGCTGAGGACGGGCAGACACACATTTGCCTTACTAGAAAATGAAGCAAGGAAGTTTGCCTCGACTACTTTGCTATGCTTTTTGCTGTGGGTCCAGCTCACCCGCCTCTCTTAAAGATTCACAGACAGAAGGAACTTGGGGGGAAATGTGCTTCCTTTTTTCATTTTTATATGAGGAAACCGAGGCCTGTAGAGAAAGGATTTGTACTAGGGTCACACTAATTAGCAGAGTTAGGACCCAAGTCAAATTTAGTTTGACAGCTGTTCTTCTTCTTCTCCTTTTAATGTTAATAAGGTGATATTTCACATACTGTAATCAAGAGTGTGTGGAGACATTTGGCTTTTGGGTAAAACAGGCATAGGGTCTACAGATAGACGTTTCAGTGCGTGCCATGAGCCAGGCACTGTGCTGGAGAGATTTAATTGAAGATTCGTCAGTGGGTGACCCATCCCTGCTCCAGAGGAGCACCCAGTGGGGGAGAAAAACCTGAGATAACCTCAATGCACTGTGACGGGGGGTGTGAATCAAGTGGGCATTGAAGGAACGACTGTGACAAAGGAATGGAAAGGCCTTTGGGGTCTGGGGTCTTGGCAGGCTCCTTTCTGGTACCCACCCATCCCCGTCATCACTCCAGTCCTGTCCCCCCCTCCCCAACCCCCAGTCCATAGTGTCTGAGCTAGAAGAGATCTTGGTCCATAACTCGTGAGTCGACATAGGCCCTGCGGTGCTTCCTGAATCTGTCTGTGCAGCGTTGCCTAGTGCATGGCGTCTGTCGTCGATTTCCTGCGGGAGCCCTTCCTGGGAGAGTCTCTCCTCGTCGGTGCCCCCACAGACAAACCTTTTGTTTGTCTCTACTCCACCTCTGGCCCAGTTCTGTTTTATGGCATCATAGCAGTACTAAGAGCCAATGGTGACCCTTCTAAAGCGCAAAAGGGCTGGGTTTTTACATCAATGGCCCTTGTAGGCCAAGAGAGTAAGAAATAAAAGAATTGAGATAAAATCATGTCCTTGGCAAATTGTGGTTTCTGTGTTCTCTTTCCGGAAGTCTCTCATTTACTCTTGAGTCAGTGTTCCCAGAGGTGCTTGCGAGTGGTTCTGTGACCTTTCACGTGCGGCTCTTGTCTCAGAGAGCGGGTGGCACAAAGCTCAGGGTAGTTAAGATCTCAAGTAAAAGTACGTAAGCAGGTAGATTTTCACATTTCGTATTCTGCACTTTGATGCAGTCATACAAATTTTACAGCCCGTTAGGGGCTCTATTTATGTATTTATTTGTGACTAAAACTTACATATTGATGGCAGACACTTTCGCTTTTAGTTTTGGTAGCCTCTCAGCTTCCTGTCTGAGAAGTTCTAGACTTCTATTTTTTGTTAAATTCGAAATCACATCTGCTCTTGTTTCTGCCTCAAATAACATCACAGGCCTGCTTCCTAGAAGGGGACTGCAGTCTGTGATTTCAGTTAGAGTTGCATTCTTACATGTGAGTGACTTCACTCTGAAATTCATCTGCTGCTTGGAGCAGCAATGGAAAGTCAGAATCTAGGATCTATTTGCTCTGTCATGGTGACCTTGGGTCTTGCTTTCTTTTCAGATTGCAGTGCTTTTGTCCACAAAGGCTGCCGAGAAAGTCTGGCCTGCTGTGCAAAGGTCAGAATGAAGGTAAGACATTTCTGGCTAAAGGAAGGCTTAAAATTTTTAATAAAAGGGTTTAAACCAGTAAAATCCTCAGGAATTGGGAGCGTTGAGGTTGTGGTGGGTTTTGTTTTAATCATTTGGTACCAACCTTGAGACCAGAATAAGCAAAAAATAATTTTTCTCTAAAGTGATCAATCCTCCTTTTGATTAACACACTCGGGAATTTGCGACTTTTAAAAAAGAAAATGCTTTCAGGACCTGTATGTGTTAGATATACATTTCTTGGTGGCTTTAATATTTCTGTGTTGCCGCTGAAGTGGTTTTCTTATTAACCACTTCTGCAGACTTGCTCTGCTGTTCACACCCCTCCTCAGACCATGACGGCAGCAGGTGTTAATCAGAGGCTTCGATCTGCCTGTGGGGGTGGGGGAGTTATTATGGTTAGCCCCAGCCCATCTGGTAGCACTTTTCTCCACAGGTACATATACTAGATATCTCTGATCACAGGATAAAAAAGAATAAGAAGTGCCATTGTCTGGTGGTACCTACTCTGAGCATGCGTGCTATGTAGTAATGCCTTTGCAGTGGTGCATAGAAAAGGATTATAGGTTTAGGGGCATACCTTCTAGGTAGCCAGTATGGGCTTCAGTGTTCTAGTCACCCATAAATGTCTTTTTGCTCCTTGTCAGAAGAGTATTCTCCATCCATATCTACATATCCACATTGCTTCATTGATAACCAAACACGTTTATCTAGTGTGATGGCCTCAATCTGGAATGTGCATCAGAATCATTTCAAGGGCTTATTAAAAGACAACTTACTGGGCCCCAGTCCCAGAGTTTCAGATTTGGGGATGGAGTCCAGGAATTTGCATTTCTAGTAAGTTCCCAGATGATGCTGATGGTCCTGGGACTTCACTGTGAGAAGCACTGAACTAGTGTAAAGATGGCAGACTTCTGTACCCCAGGTCTTATTCAGCCCATGGACGTGTATTTTGTTTGGCTCATGTAGTATTTGTTTAATTTGAGTTAATGCATTTATTTAAAAGTTACATTTCATAGTAGTTTGTATGCTTATTTCTCCTGAAAAATTTCAAGTTCTCACAACCCCAGGCCCACTGGTGTTTCCCCTCACCCAACACTCCAAGTTGTCCTGAGCCTGCCCTGTTTCCTTTTTTCCATAGTACTTACCCCCTTCTCAGAGTCTGTATTTAACCATCTTTATTTATTATACATTTTTATATATTATGGTCTCTACCTTCCCCCTCCTAGAATATAAGCTCCAAACTTGCCAACCATTCTGAAGGCAGGAATCTTTGATCCGTAATAGAGCCTGAGCACCTAGAATGGTGTCTGGCTTATAGATCTTAAATGTGGGAGGGGATGGATGGCAAACAATAGTCACCTGGAGCTGAGTGGCTGCTCCGTCCTTTAGACAGGATAAGTTCCAGACTGCCACTGCATGCCCCCTCCTCACTCCTGCCCCATCTTGCTTCTGTCGTTTGCTCCCTGCTCAACACCATAGTCGTTGGACTTTGTGATCTCTGGTAAGACTTACTGCTGTTGTGAATGTACTAGGTTCTATAGAACAGTAACGATACAGATCTAGCATCTCCATTGTAAGAGAATATAACCTAAAGGGGGGAGTTCTGTTTTAAATTGGAAATAACCTATTTCCTCTAATGGTTTATCTCATTAATTGCTTCAGTCTATAATTTCTCAAAGTGTTACATGCTACAACTAAAGTCTTAACCCAAATGAGCATTTTGCCTAAGAATTTAGCACCTTATAATGCGAGTCGCTGGAGAAATAGAAATGAAAAGGGCACAGATGCTGCTCTTAGGGAAGCAGCTGTCTAGTGGGAAAGATGGACAGGCAGTTTCCATAAATGAGGAAACAGGGGTGCCAGGCAGGGCCCTGGGTGAGGAGAGGAAAGAAGCTAGTGGATGTCTTTCCCAAGGAGGCACGATACTTAAATAGTCGTGAGGAGGAACAGTGCCATGCCTGTGAAGGTAAGAAAGGCATCCTGGGCAGAAGAAAGAGCATCTGCGACATGGGGGAGGGCTGGGAGGGCCAGGGGCCGGCAGGTGGGGCAGCCCTCACTGGGATGCGGGGTGCCAGGGCCGTGCAGAAGCAGCAGGAAAGGAGGCTGAGCCTCTCCCTTCTACTCCAGGCTTCTGAAAGCTTGACAGGGGGAGCTGTTGGTGCAGCTTCATGAATTTCTTTCTTTTTCCTTAGCAGCCCAAAGGTAGCCTGCAGGCACATGACACATCATCACTGCCCACCGTCATTATGAGGAACAAGCGTGAGTAACACAACCTACCTCCCAGAATTCCCTTTCTGACTTTCTAGTTCTGGACTTAAAAATACTGTTGTAATGTTCATTTATTATTCATAATCAAGATTTGAATATCTATCTTGTGAGTTAAAAAAGACTGCTGTTTTATACTGCAGATTCCTTGACCAATAGCTTGACATTATACCGTCAAACCCTCTTTGAAGGTTTCTAGAGCAGCATGTGTATTCATTTAAAGGTAACACCTTTGCCCTGTGGGTTTCAGCAAGTGAGCCCTGTGCATCTCAATTTCCTCTCCAGTAATAGTGGAGAATTAGAGTACTTGCTTTTAGTGCTTCACAGTTGTGTGAATCAAATGAGATCTTGCTTGTTAGACTTCTTTGTTTTTTTTTTTTTTTTTTTTGAGACAGAGTCTCACTCTCTTGCCTGGCTAGAGTGCCGTGGCATCAGCTTAGCTCATAGCAACCTCAAACTCCTGGGCTCAAGCAATCCTCCTGCCTCAGCCTCCCGGGTAGCTGTGACTACAGGCATGCGCCACCATGCCTGGCTAACTTTTTCTATTTTTAGTTGTTTGGCCAATTTCTTTCTGTTTTTAGTAGAGATGGGGTCTCTGTCTTGCTCAGGCTAGTAGACTTCCTTATAAGCTGTGAAGCTATAGAAATGCTTCATTTTTTCCCCAGGGACCTCAAGTGGTATGCAAAACTAAGTAAATCGCAGTCTCCCAGTCACGTCAAACTATTTTCACCAGTGTGTACAAGACTCCACTTCGGTTTTACTTAATATTTTTCCCTTTTCATTCTCCATTCCCACTGTAATATATTTAATGTATGTCCTAATCTGCTGTATAGGTAGACATACATATATCTTTGAAAAAACTCTGTCATTATTTTGTGTTGAATTTAAATTAGATGAGTGGCCCCTAACCTTTTTGGCACCAGGGACCGGTTTCATGGAAGACAATTTTTCCACAGACCAAGGGGGTGGGGGTGGTATGGGTGGGAGGGAGGTGGAGTGGGGCTCGGGAGGTGATACGCAGCCTGTTTCCTAACAGGCCTGGCGCTGGGGACCACAGAATTAGATAATATGATTTAATGCTTATATATTCTTTTTTTGTTGTTGCTCAATATTGTTTTGAGATCTATGCATGTTGTTGTAAGCTATTGCTCCAGACTGCTATATGATACTCTTAGAAAGCATATATCACATTTTAATTATCCAGTTCCACCAAAGATAGAATATTTAAATTGCTTTCAATTACTACCATAATAATGCAGTAATAAATATCTGCAGTGTTTTTCAAAGTGTGGTTCCCGGACCAATTAGAAGTATGCATTCTTGGGCCCTACCCAGGTCTGTGAATCAGAAACTCGGGGGTGGAGCCCAGCGGTCTGTGCTTTAATAGATCTCCAGGTGATTCTGATACCCAGGCAAGCTTGAGAACCGCTGCTTTATGCCTGATTTCTCTAATTACTTCCAGACAGCTCCAGAATGGCTATGCCTGTCTATACTCCCACAGAAGATTTTGAATTCCCTTTAGACATATTAAATCCGGTTATTATCCGTCTTTGCATGTAAGACAACTAGAAGAGGAGCTTCGACACCCACCCAGACTGACACCCACTTCAAGCTGTGGTCCCACCCTTTGCACACAGCTTTTACAAGTCTGATCTTCCTCAAACTCTTTTACTGTGACATCCTTGTTTTTTTCTGTGACATTATTCCTTGTTTCAGAAGTCTGTTTTCTTTAACATCAGATAAAATAATGCATCTTTTTTTAAAATACCTGTTATGTGCCAGGTTCTTTATTTTATTAACTCTGGCCCTCCACAGATATTCTTACTACTCACCCCACTGAGGCAAGGTAGTGGTTAGGAGCACAGATTCGGAATTCAGATTGTATGGATTTGAGTCCCAGCACCACCGCTTAGTAGCTGTGGAACCTTGGACATTGCTAAACCTCTCTGTGCCTCATTTCCTTCTCTGTAACGGGGGATGATAATAGTATCATGGGGTAGTAGTCAGGTTTAAATTAAATCATACCTATAAAGTACTTAATAGTAGGCACTCTTCAGGTGTTAGCTTTCACTGCTAATCATCATCACCACAAATAAGGAAACTGAGGTTCAAAACTATCAAGTAGCGTTGAGGCTGTATGATAGTAAGTAACTTTTACTCAGGTGGAATATGGATTGGTATCAAACAAGGAAAAGCTGCTATTTTCATCCCCCTATGTTACATTTTAGATATAGGTTATTTACAACTTTTAGGACTCTGCATAACATGAGTTCATTCTGCTTCTCCAACCTTTTCACTGATCCCTTATATATATCCACTATTTGCTTCCTCCTTTATTTTTGTCTCCTTTTTACATTAATGCTACGTAATTACTTGGCCTTCATTCTTACAGTTCTTCTCATCAGAACTATCCTCTCTTTTCCTTCTTACCTGTCCGCATCCGTGCCATTCTTCAAGAGCTAGTGTTTCTGACTCCATCACATTTTATCTGCCCAGTGACTTCCCTTCTGAAACACTTATGAAGTGCTCCAGCCTCTTCAGCACGTAGGCGTGTTCTCTCTCCTCCCAGTTGCGCTTACTCCGTGGGAACAGGGCCCACATCCCATACTCCTGTGTACTTCCTGCAGCAAGGCTCTGGGCTTGTTGTAGAGTATCATGTGTCTGTGTTTTATTGTGTCGCCTTCTTCTAAATAGGATTTGAATTGGAAATGAATGATTATGTTAATGTTATTAAGTCAGGAACATCCTGAAATACTGTGAAGTCATAACAGCCGCCCCAATCTTATTTCCTTCAGCTCTTGACACTCCTGGGGATGGACAGATAATGCAACTTGTGTCTGGAGCCAGGAGCTCAGTTACCAAGGAAAAATAATTTTTTGCCCAAGGCCAGTATGACTACTTTAGCAAATTAGATCTCCATTTTCCTCTTCGGTCATGTTAAGGGTAAATATACAGCCTGAGAACAAATTACATTGGAGCCTTGAACAATGTGGGGATTGGGGTTGCCAGCCCCTTGTGCAGTCAAAAAATCTGTATGTAACTTTTGACTCCCCCAAAACTTAACCACTGGTAATAGCCTACTGTTGACCTTACTGATAACAAACAATCAGTTGATACATATTTTGTATGTTAAATGTATTGCGTACTACATTCTTAAATTAAGCTAGAAAAAAGAAAATGTTATCTTAAAAAATCATGAGGAAGAGAAAATATATTTATTATTCATGGAGTGGAAGTAGATCATCATAAAAGTCTTCATCCTCATCTTCACATCGAGTAGGCTGAGGAGGAAGAGGAGGGCTTGGGCTTACTGTCTCAGGGGTGGCAGAGGCAGAAGAAAATCCACATGTAAGTGGACTCTGCAGGTCACACCCGTGTTGTTCTAGGGTCAGCTGTTGTTAGGTGACATTAAACAAGGGGTACGTTTTCCTCATCTGCACATTAAAGGAATTGATCAAAATCTATACTCTCAAACAATGAACAGAAAAATCACTTGGGCCTGGAACATATGTAGACTTCCAGGTCCCACCCCCAGAGGCTAAGGAGGGCTGGGAATTTATATCTAACAAGCATTTCAGATGTTTTGTGGTGGGTGTTCCCAGAGAACATTGGTCCAGTGACCTCTAAGGTTCCTTTTACCCTTAAAATTCTTTCAATCTTATTTTTAGTTTCAATTTTAAAATATATAATACTTTCACATGATTCTTTATCCCCATTGCTTCGTTTCCATCCCACCCCACAGGTAGGCACTTTTCTTAGTTTTTTATTTATTTTCCTAGAGTTCCCTTATTAAAGTAAAGCAAATACCAACCTGGATTATTAATTTTTTTTTCTTTCAAGCATGAAAGAGAGCCTGCTGTGGACTTTGTTCTGTACCTTGATTGTCCCCCACCCCCAGTATAGTATTCTTTTGTGTGACCATAACTTACTAACCAGTCTTCTTTCAGTACTCATCTGTGTCATTTCCAATCTTTTGCTTTTACCAACAATGTTGCATTGAATAACTTTGGACATACATCATTTCAAAAATATACACGTATATCTTGTAGAATAAATATAGTTTAACAGTGAAATTACCAGATCAAAGATTATAGGCATTTACAATTTCAGCAGTTATTGCTGAACTACCCTCCAAGAGTTTTTGTACCAATTTGCACTCTCAAAGCAAATCTGTTTTAAAGCACCTTGCTTCTGTTTGGCATTTGTCAGATGAGTCAGCACTACGCGGGCATGGACCAGTGGTGGTTTAATTAGTGTCCTCTCTTCCTTTGCAGCCTCGCAGCCCAAGGAGCGCCCTCGATCTGCAGTCCTCCTGGCAGATGAAACCACCACCACCCCAATGTTTGCTAACAGGCGGTCCCAGCAGAGCGTCTCGCTCTCCAAAAGTGTCTCCATACAGAACATTACTGGGTAAGCGGAGGTTGAAAAATAGCACAGTTGACATCTAGGTGACAAGAGCA
>NW_012144967.1:8957535-8960329 GCF_000956105.1 Propithecus coquereli
GTCTCAAAAGATGATTTTAGATCAAAATAAGAAGTAGGAATAGGAAAAAAGATGATTTCATTCTGAATTTTTGGTTGCAGCCACTTAGATTTTCAGATGTTACACTTTTCTGTTGTTCAGGTAAACCAGGTTGTTTTATTTCTCTTTAAGTCCTTTTTCCATCCTTGCCTCTTAACTCTCATCAGTTTCATGGAGGTGCGTCACGAGCCATTTACTACTGCTGGATTCCCACTCACTCATTTGCACTGAGTTCTTTCATGATCCCCTGGCCAGGCCTTCGCTGTCAGGTGGTTAGCACAGGGCTGATTATGATGTGATTGACTGTTTTAGGTAAGATGCCTGGCCTTCCCACCAAGTAAATAAGTCATCTTAAATGTAGGACTTGAAACACCTCTTACATGTCTCTTTACCTAGGTTGATGGAAAATTCATAACTAAAGGATGCAAAGTCTCTTTTTGTCTGTATTTCCTAACCTCTGTGCTGGCTAATGTTTCTTCCTCCTTAAAAAAAAGTTTCAGGTATTTGTGTTTTGTTTTATTTGTCTTTGTATTTTCATTATCCCCAAAAGCCTTCTTTTTAGAGTTGTAACGTTACTAAAGTTTATTTGCATTGTGACTTTGAAAAGTTATTCTTTAAATTAAATTTAAGGTTTTAAAGGACTCTTGCTTGTTTTTGTGTCAAACAACAAACATTTATTGGCGCCTACTATACTAGTTGGTGATTTGGAGTTGATAAAGTCCAAAGAATATAGTTTATTATAAGTGCTCAGTGTATAGTTATTTAGAGAACAGGGGGAAAATAGTGTAGTGGTCAGGCAATAAGTTTTAAGCTGAGAAATTTCTTACATAATGTTTAAGTGTAAATGGTTTAAGGGGGAGAAGTTCTCCTTGCTTCATATCATTAAAAAAAAATAAGGGAGGTGCTCGGTCTGGCACAGAGGCTCACACCTGTAATCCTAGCACTCTGGGAGGCAGAAGTGGGAGGATTGCTTGAGGTCAGGAGTTTGAGACCAGCCTGAGCAAAAGCGAGACACCATCCCTACTAAAAATAGAAAAATTAGCCAGGCATGGTGGCACATGCCTGTAGACCCAGCTACTCTGGAGGCTGAGGCAGGAGGATCACTTGAGCCTAGGAGTTTGAGGTTGCAGTGAGCTATAATGATGCCACTGCACTCTATCCAGGGCAACAGAGACTCTCTCAAAAAAAAAAAACAAAAGCGCAAAACGTCCAAAAAGTTTTGACTTAACCGTAATATTAAATGCTTCCAAACTTCATTTTGTGTGGCATGTTGCTGTGTACCTTACATAAGTAACTCTGTCTTCAGTCACTGTAGTACTTTCAGCCAGCTGTCATTTTAGAATTTTTCAAGTACTCATTAAGGAATACAAACTCAAGCTTATCAGAGTGTATTTAACAGTATGTACTTCTTTTTGTCCACAGAGTTGGCAATGATGAGAACATGTCAAACACCTGGAAATTCCTGTCTCATTCAACAGACTCACTAAATAAAATCAGCAAGGTCAATGAGTCAACAGAATCACTTACTGATGAGGGTAAGAAGTTGTCGCCTCTATTTTATGCCTCCGTAGAGACTGTGCGCGATTAACCTAGAGTAGAAGTGTTGATGGAATAATAGGGCCTGCCTCCTCCTTATCGTGTGAAGATTCTGTAAGTAGTCTGTTAAGCCTCAGCTGCTTTATTATGAACTGATAATCAAACGTACCCTATTATTTGTCCACTGAAGGATGTCATTGATTTTAATGTGGGCATATCTTTAGTACAAATGCTTTTTCTTTCTCTAGACTATTGTACACATTCAATTCCAGATCTCACAGCACACTCGTAAGCCTATTTTCTTAAACATGTAAAACCACCAGGTCCCTTCTAACTCCTATTTCATGTAGGAGTCATGTCTTAATTATTAATGTATACGATGTTTATCAGTCTTAACCAAGGTCTTGAATACAGAGCCTGTACCTCCCAAACAGACCACTGGTTCTTTTCTACTACTGGAATATCCTCTCCATGAACATCCCCTGTATTAGTGCAGCGTGTTCGTGTCTTACAGAGTCACCCATCACCCTGAGGGAAATCCAGCATAGGCTTTTCAGAGGTCACAAACCCAAGATTCTGATATTGACTTTTTGGTATTTTGAGGAGTAGGTACAGACATGAATGAAGGACAACTAATGGGAGACTTTGAGATTGATTCCAAACAGCTGGAAGCAGAGTCCTGGAGTCGGATTGTGGACAGCAAGTTTCTGAAACAGCAAAAGAAGGATGTGGTCAAACGGCAAGAGGTGATTTATGGTGAGAGTCTTCATTTTGCAATACTTACATTTGATTCGCATTGTCTAGCGTTTTTAAGCTGGGGATCTATTGGGCTCTGGAAAATGAATTATTGTGTATGTGCCTGGTATGTGCAAGGTACAGAGATATGGTCTTGTTGGTATTCTTTTCCCCCTTTTGCCTCACTCTATTTTTTTAAAATTCTATTGAACACTTTATTTATATATGAGTGCTTATTTATACAGCAGTCCTAGAAGGAGATCTCTTGGAAAGTACAATTTAGCTCCTTACCTACAGTAGAGGCCAGACTCAACACAAGTCATTTCTAGAAACTAGGAACAGAGTCTACTGTGAGAGGTACTGAATCCAGTGAAGACCTCCCTGAAAACCACTGTTTAAGACTGATGGAATCCAGCATACCTATCATTAGAAAGTGTTGTTAGCGTATGTGAAAAATAGAGGACTAAGATGAGAACACTTTTGGGGAAAAGATAGCTATTGATCC
>NW_012144967.1:8961654-8994743 GCF_000956105.1 Propithecus coquereli
GGCCTGACATGCACATCTGATTAGATCTTTTTCCCCCAGCAAATTTCTGCTTTTATGTAGAGGCAGAGGCTTAATTGCTGGAACATTTCTTTGAGATTAGGGAATTTTGTCCTTCCCTTATATTCTTGAGCCTATACACCTCACTTCATTAATGCATTAGCACATTCATTCATTCATTCTCCAAGTATTTACTGAGCATCTACTAAATGCCAGGTGGAACTACAAAGGTAAATATGGCTTGGACGTCTGCCTCAGGGAACTCCTAGGAGTAAAGACAGGCATGTCATGTAAAAGCAAATGCAGTGTGGTGAAAGCTTGAACACAGACAGCTGCAACAGGGCCCAAAGAGGGACCTACCCTCCCCCAAACATCCTTCTCAGACATTTTCCATTTCTCTCTTTCTGTCCCTCCTGTCTGCTTCAGACCTGCACAGGTGCCTCATCTGACCTTGACTTGTATTACCATTTGTACCTCCTCGTATTTGTGCATGTCCTCTAGTAAGATCTTTGATGATAGAACTCGGAGTTGAGTCCTGTGGATCCATTTGCTGGTTCCATGTGCCAGTGCTAAGTCAGCCTTGTGGGACGTTTGCTTTATGGTGTGAGCAGATCACTTACAATCTCTCTGCCTCAGCTTCTCCTTGGTAAATGGAGACAGCAAAGGCTACCTGAACTGTTTTTCAAGTTTTTTGGAAAGGGTCAATTTGTGTTGCCTCCAGAGATTTTTAGTATGTGGAACTCAATGCTTAACATGTATCGTGTGGACTACATACAGATACTCACTGATTTACCCCAAAGTGAGCATATCTTCAGATGAACTGTTGAGATTGTACACATTTGGGAATGATTTGAGGGCCATGCAGAATTGTTAGGCCTGCTGCTCTGACAGAAGTAGGTAGGATAAACAGATCCCTAGGGTGATGATGGCCGTTTCTGATGTCTGTCTCATTTATCAAGGTCAAATTCTTAAGACAAAATATCTCATGAAAAACTTCTAGTGAGTCTCCTTGTTTTATTAGCGTGTGTATGACAAATGGAAGTTAGAACACACTTTGCATTTCTTACATCAATAGCACATAGATATTTCTGGAAGTTTTTGCTTTTTTAAATATATCTAACAGCTTTATTGATTTAATTTATATGCTATACAATCCACCCATTCAAAGTGTACAATGAAATAGTTTTCAGTATGTTCTCAGTTGTGTAACCGTCACCAGTCAATTTTAGAACATTTTCATCACCCCAAAAAGAAGCCCCAAGCCCATCAGTAGTCACTCTCCATACCCCTGCGCACACACTAAACTACCCAGTCCTAGACAGCCACTGGTGTCCTTTCTGTCTCTCTGGATTTGCCCATTCTGGACATTTTGTATAAATGGAATAAAACAATATTTGGTCCTTTGTGAGTGGATTTTTTGTTTGTTTTTACTTAGCATAATGCTTTCTAGCTTTATCGAAATTGTAGCATGTGCTTCATTCCTTTTTGTGGCTAAGTAATATCTCATGTATGAATATGCCTTGTTTATCCATTGGTGGACATTCTAGTTATTTCCATTTTGGGGCTATTATTATGAGTAGTGCAGCTACGAACATTTGCGTAAAGTTTTTGTGTGGATGTATGTTTTAATTTCTCTTGGGTATACATCTAGGAGTGGAATTGCTGGGTCATATGGTAAGTCTATGTTTACTTAACTTTGAGCAACTGCCAGACTGTTTTCCAAAGCTGCTGCACCATTTAAATCTTTTGGGAGGGTATATGAGGATGCACTCCAGGCTTTTATAAATAGACTGGGAACTTTTTACAAAATGGCATTAAGAGTTCAGCTCCCTGAGTTATGGTATAACTTCTCTTCTGTTTTCTCTGCAGTTTTCAGGTGAGAATGCAGAACGCTTAAAGAAGACATATGGCAAATTTTGTGGGCAGCACAACCAGTCTGTAAACTACTTCAAAGACCTTTATACCAAGGATAAGCGTTTTCAAGCCTTTGTAAAGGTATTGATGTAAATAAAACATGAAAATCCCTGTCACTGTCAAGAGCAATATGTCACTGTCAGTTTTAGCTAGAGCCGCCTTCTTCACGTAGTTCTAACAATTTGTTTACGCCCTTGCAGAAGAAGATGAGCAGTTCGGTCGTAAGGAGGCTTGGAATCCCAGAGTGCATATTGCTGGTAACCCAGCGGATCACCAAGTACCCAGTTTTATTCCAAAGAATATCGCAGTATACCAAAGGTGAGTCTCCTTTATAATTCAGTGTTCTATGCCAAAGGACTGTGTCCCGTGTGTCCAGTAGTACCAGAGACCCCATAGAAGAGCTATTTCATGCTCTACTAGGTCTGAAAGAGATCTGTTTTATCTTGAAAAGAATTTTCTTTCGTGAAAACATGGACTGTTAGGTCACGTGTAGCGATAGCAAGAAGGAAAGGGACTGCCTATTCCATCAAGAGCTCGGCGACCTAAACAACTTATTTCTCCCTTATCACCACCAGATAACTCCCACCAGTTCTTGCCAGAAGTGCTAGAATTGCTGCTGTTTCTCCGTTAATCAGTCCTTACTGGTTTCTCTCTCTTGGCTAATCCTGCCTGGGCAGTTAAAGATTACAAAGCAGTACATTAAAAATTAGGTAAACCTAAGACATAAATAAAAAAAACTTATTCCTCTCTCTGTTACTCTCCCTCCCTAAAAATATTTGGTTCTTTTTATTTTAGAACATAGCATGTAACTGCGTTTTTTTATATCATGGAAAACTTCTGACTTTCTTTAGAAGTAAACTTGCGACAGCAGTAGGGATAGGCATGTGATCTCTGGTAGCACAAGCGCAGAGGGAAAGTGATGTGGAGCAAGAAGGCAGGATTCCCTCCCCTTCTACCCTTGTCTGAAAGGAGCCATTAAAAACAGAATTATTCTTTCCTTCCAAGACAATGAAGTGGAGCAGGAAGATCTTTCACAGTCCTTGAGCCTGGTAAAGGATGTGATTGGAGCTGTGGACAGCAAAGTGGCAAGTTATGAAAAGAAAGTACGTCTCAATGAGATTTATACAAAGACAGATAGCAAGTCGATCATGAGGATGAAGAGTGGTCAGATGTTTGCCAAGGAAGATTTGAAACGGAAGAAGCTTGTGCGAGACGGGAGTGTGTTTCTGAAGAGCGCAGCAGGGAGGTTGAAAGGTAAGGCTTGGCTCGCTTTTTGTCTGAGTCCAAGTGTGTGCCCAAGAAGAACAGGCAAAATCCAAGTGCTTTTCTTGGAAATTCACCACCAGATTTTTTTCCTAGAGAGCCCCATATCCAAACATCATTTAAGCGGACCAGCACTAAGTTAATTGTTCTTAATCTTATATCAAAAAGGACTGGTTTGAGATAGTATACAAAATGATACGAAATGTAGTAAGATGACAAGGAAGGGATGCAGTCAAGGAAAATGGAAAGTTAAGATTTTAGAAAACAAAGCAAAGGATAATAGTCGTACGGATGTGCAAGCTGTTAAGGAAGGTGCATCCCCTGTAAGAGAGGGGCAGCCAGTTTGGGATTGAGCGCTATGGCAAAACCATTGCAAGGAGAGAGACACAATGAGTGAGCCAATTTCACAGAATCCGTGAGATTAAAAACATACTGCTTGGCCGGTAATCCTGGAATTCTGGGAGGCCAAGGCAGAAGGATCTCTTGAGCTCAGGAGTTTGAGACCAGCCTGAACCAAAGTGAGACCCCATCTCTACTAAAAATAAAAAAATTAGCCAGGCACGATGGCATGCACCTGTAGTCCTAGCTACTCGGGAGGCTGAGGCAGGAGGATCGTTTGAGCCCAGGAGTTGGAGGTTGCTGTAAGCTATGATGACACCACTGTACTCCTACCCAGGGTGCCAGAGCTAAATTGTCTCAAAAACAAAAACAAAACATGTCACTTGTTCACAAGAGATTTTAGAGGAATTTGCAGCTTCTGAGACCTTAATGAAAGGTAAATTTAACTCACCTTATCTAGATTATGATTATACTTTCTGATACTCTCATCTTTTATTTTTCTCTAAAGCAAAATCATAAAAGATATTCATTTTCTATTTGGTTTTAGTTTTCACTTTTCAAGTGGTCAGCTATATCAGGTTAGGGAAATTATGAGGTTTGCTTTTTAATTCACCTGTACATTTGATTTTTTTAAAAATGTTTTCATCAAACCTATGCTTTGTGGACCGATACGTTAGCTCTGGCATCACGGTTATTGTTGAGGATACTCACCCCTTGTCCCTGGCCTCGGCGGTTAGGCCAGTGCTGTCAGCCTTGCTGGCATAGGATGAAGTTGGAGGAAATTGGGCTTCTTTCATCTCTGAGCTGTAAGTGGTGATGTAGGTAACTGCTGTCAGGAATACCCAAGAGTCTCACCGTGCTTGGAACAAAAAGTAAAGAAGTTCCAGGCAATCCACTGGTTTCAGCAACCAGTGAAGCAAAACACCCTTCTTAGAAGTTGGGATCAAAGTGAGGAAACTTGGAAAGAGGTGCTTGCTCTACTCATCATGAGTGCTGGAATAGAGGAGAAGGCATGAGGAAGAGCAGTAGAGTCAGTCTTGAAGGACGAAGAGGAAGGTGCCAGGTGGATAGAATATGTTCCCGGCAGTAACGAAGAGTAAGTGCGGAAGCGAACGGGCGTGGCATTTCCAGGGAAGGGGGGACGGCAGAGGACGGCTCTCACACGGGGAGTGAGTGGTGGGAACATGGGAAGTAGGACTGAAGGAACTGGGGGGCTGGTTGTAATGGGGTGCATGAGGAGTTGACAGCTGATACTGTTGAAGGGGATGGGGCAAGAATGGGTTCAGAAAGGAGGGTGTGAATCAGGAAAGGGATGGATGAGATGGTTTTTAGCATGACCACTAGGGCGGGTCAGAGCGCAGCAGGAGTGAGGAGACCACGGGCAGAGAAGTCAACCCTGTTGCAGTGACTTGGGAGAAGCTCGTCCAGGCCTGCAGTATGGGAGACGCGGAAAAACAGAGCAGGCTAATTCCAGAGGAAAGGAATAGCCCTTCTGCCACCCACCAGCTATGTCGTACTTGAACTAGGCTCCTTCCTTCCAGCCCTAGAGTTCTGTGATTTTCTGAGAGCTCTGGCTTAGGGCCCTTTCCACACAGCTACTTCAAAGACTGTCTTTTAAGCAGGATGGCAGTCTAGAAAGATCTGGCCTTCCTTGCAAGGGCCTGAGTTTCCTAGAGCTGCTGCTGCCTGGATCCAGCACTTTATTCTTTCCTTTACGCCGCAGTTTTATTTCTTCTCAAAGTAAAAACTAATAGATTCCAGCTGTTGGAATAAAGTTGTGGTCGAGCCAATGGCAGAACGATAGATTTTCTGGCCTGAAATGCCTCCAGTGGAGATAGGAGTTGGTGGTTAGTTATTTTCACCCCAGGTGAACTCATGCCAAGAACAGCCAGTACTGTGGTGGGTACCCTTTGAAAGGGGTGGGATTGTTTTTCTCCGTCTACTGACACTGATCATATAAACGTCAAGATCCAGTGAAATTAAAATTGGTGTTTTGGGGTCTTTTTGGCAGGCACCTGAATTATTTAAAAGTAAACTTTTAAAAAGTAACTTTTCAAAACTAATGGCAGTGCATGGAAAATTACAGTACTTTAGGCATATGAATTAGACATCCTTGATTCTGCTTTTTCTTCATAGCTTTACGGTGAATTCTACAGACAGGGCATTCCAGTTGTGGCAGAGATAGAAGAAAAGCCAGGAGGAGGCTGCATAAATCAATTCCATCCTTTTACCAGGGAATTGTAGGCTCCCCTTTCCAGAATGAAGATGATACATAGGGACCATCCTGTTAGCTCACCACGATGGCTCAACTGCAGAGACGTCAAACTGTCTTCAGGAGAATAATGGAAAGTGTCACTTTGTTCTCCTAGAAGATTAGTCAGAGCAAGAGTTTGTGGGATTTTTTATTATTATTATTCCTAGCTCCAACTAGAGATATTAATTTGGTTTTTGTTTTAATGGAGAAGGAGAGAAGGTTGCCATGGTGCAGAGTAGTTAAGTTGACTGTCAGCCATGGGAGCTGGGGGAAGAGTCCTGTGTTCACATATACCTGTAAGACCGGAGGGTGTCTGTGTGGGCCACTCTTGTTCTTTTGGGAGCAGGGAAGAAGTCTCCTTTTCATTAGACTTAGATATTTCTATACATCACCGTTGGGCAGCATTCCTGTCTCCTGTCCCACGCCTTTCCCATTACTGTAATCAGAAGTTGAGAAACAGAACAACCTCAGTATTTGTGGAGTGTGTTGCCATAGGTTGCTATTTAACATTTGTCGAAGTCCAGCTTTTTCAACTTTATTCTTAAAAGTATTTCATTCTTGGCAGGGCACAGTGCCTCACACCTGTAATCCCTGCACTTTGGGAGGCTGAGGCGGTAGGATTGCTTGATCCCAGACCAGCCTGGGCAACATAGAGAGACCCCATCTCTATAAAAAAAAAAAAAAAAAATTTGAAAATTAGCCAGGTGTGGTGGTGTGCTCCTTGTAGTCCCAGCTACTTGCTGGCATGCACCTGTAGTCCCAGTCCCAGCTGAGGCAGGAGGATTGTTTGAGCCCCCAAGAGTTTGAGGCTACAGTGAGCCATGATCGTCGCACTCTAGCCTGGGTGACAGAGGGAGACCCTATCTTTAAAAAAAAAAGCATTCTTAAAATCTTGCCTACAGGATATATCTTTACAAGATTGAGTATCTGAACTTTTCCAAGACCAGGTTTTGGTGATAAGTCCCATTTTAAAAAGTCTCTAAAAGTGTAGTGACCAGATGTGAATCCTGTGGAACTATAAAACTGTTGCCTTGGAGGAGTGTGATCTTAGATCACAGTTTACCCTTTGTTGGGGGGAGGTGGGTGTTGCTGAATCATCCTTTAATAAAACGCTTCTGACTGTGGTTAACTATTAAGTAGTCATTGTTCTCTCTTCCGTTCTCCCATTTCTACTTTCCAGAGGTTCAAGCAGTTCTGCTAACTGACATTTTAGTTTTCCTTCAAGAAAAAGACCAGAAATACATCTTTGCATCATTGGTAAGCACAATTGTTATTCTCTTGGTAGCACTCAAAACAGCTAGGTCAGATACGGAATGTAAACGCGCTATTACTGCTGTCCCACCCTCTTGAGATTAAATGGCTCAGGACAAATTCCTCCGAGTAGTTTTCCACGTACCCTCGGAATTTTCTGTCGTCCTTTCTACCCTCAAAATTATTTTTCTTTTCCATCACCATCCTTTTGAGTGTCTTGGACATTTGACGATTTGATCTGAAAAGAAATCTGTCACTGGAGTGTTTCTCACATGTTTGGCCCCGTACATGGTGCTCACGTATGATATCGCTGACCACGTTCTCTGGGGAGCCTGGAAGATGCACCATGTGGAAAACACGGCTGGAACACATGCAGCCATAAGCTATCATCCCCCTTACGGAAGTCTTTTTCTGTTTGTTAGAATTTGAAGGGAGATAGCAGATCTTTTTCTCTATCCTACAGCCACCATTGTTTTTTAAACCATATGCTTTTAAAACAGCATCTAGTCTTACCTTAAATCAAAGTTGTCCTTCAGAGAATAGTTTGTATCTTACATTTGCCCTCTGTCCTTTCTCCAGGACCAGAAATCAACAGTGATCTCTTTAAAGAAACTGATCGTAAGAGAAGTAGCACACGAGGAGAAGGGTTTATTCCTGATCAGTATGGGGATGAAAGATCCAGAGATGGTAGAAGTCCATGCCAGCTCCAAAGAGGAACGGAACAGCTGGATTCAGATCATTCAGGATACAATCAACACCCTGTGAGTTAGACACCAGGGCCCGCCCTCCCCAGCCCTCCTCCTGTCTCTGTGATTTCATAATGGACTGGACTGTGACCAGCGTAATTGACATCTTAGGAATTTTTTGTTTTGTCCTGGTTTTTTTCGGTTGTATTAGGAACAGAGATGAAGATGAAGGAATTCCTAGTGAGAATGAGGAAGAGAAGAAAATGTTGGACACCAAAGCCCGGGAGTTGAAAGGTACGCCGTTGGCAGTGGTCTGGAACCCTTGTCTGGAACGTCTGCACTTGCACGGGGCTGCTGGGGGTCTGGGAGGTACTAGCTGCTGGCTGCCTCTCAGTTCCGCAGCTTCCCCAGCAGGCCCTTGAGAACAGAGAGATGAATAGCTTTTAACAAAAGAGAAACCAAGTTCGAGCCAGCCTGGGTCCCGGTAACAAATGGCTGTAAGAACGTGTCCAGTACTTGATCAAGATAGTATAGATTATCTTGTCTTAGTATCAGTGTTCTTGGACCCTGGTGACATTCGTTGTACTTTGTCACAGGCCAAAATCCATAGTCACATCTGAGATTAAAACAAGGAGAGAAAGGTATTTGAGAAAAAGAATTCTCCAGTTAATCTGTTTGACCCTCCTGCTAGTGTCCCCGACTTTACCACTTACCTGTGTGTTCACAAATGAGTTGTGAGGTGGTTTGGGGAGAAGGGTACTTACTGATCTGCGTTTGACCGCTGTTTATCGAGTACTTCCTGTTTCATGGAGCACTGCCAGTATCCCTACAGGACAGGTGTCCTCACCCCCCCTGTGCAGACAGATGAGACAGTTGAGGACCACAAGGGCCAAGCAGCCCAGGGTCGCTTTTGCAGTTAGTGGCTGAGCCAGAATTCTAATCCCCATCTTATAAACAGCAGGGCCTGCTGCTCTTCCCTCTTTGCCAGTGGCTCATTGCGTGTTCCAAAATAAAGATTGTGCTTTGGGTAGAAATAAGGCTTAGAGTTAAATAAATCTAAGCACCAAGGAGTTTAGTTAGGCCTTCAAGCTGTGTGAAGGGATAGCATTCTGTCTCAGGGTGGGGGGATTAAAAAAGATGGACGGATTTAGACCAGAGCCAGAGTTACATCAAAGGTATTAGCCCATGATCAGGATGACAAAGATAAAATCTTCCTTCTTTTAACTTTTGTTAAACACCTGGCTAGGCATACTGCTAGGTGCTAGGGATACAAAGTCCTAAAACAGAGCCCTTGCCCTTGAGAAGCTGACACTCTAGCAAGGGAGACACACATAAGTGACGGGACACAAATGTGCCTATGGCCATAAAGAGACCATAGGCACATTTAAAGTATGTGGAATCTGCTCATCCTGCCACTGGTAAGTCTCTCAGAGGAGCTGATGCGTGAGCTTCATCAGAGAAAAATTAGCAGACAAGAAGAACAGCTATGTGCAAAGGTGATAAAGGACGTAATATGTCTACCAAGGAATGACAGGTTTGCTATGTCTGGAGAGTCAGGGCTAAATGATGAGAGCTTCAGCGGGAAAGCACCAGGTCTTAAAAGGAAATTAAGAAAAAAAAATTATTTAAGCATGTTGAAGCCAGCTGGGAGAATTTCTTGAGGGAGATGCTGAAGTGGAAAGACCAATTGGGAGACTCTTAGGGTAGGTTAGGTGAGAAATGAGCTGGAGTCGGGATGGTGTAGGAAATACGGTCATTTAAAATCTGATCTTGGGTGGGTGGTGAGACAAGGTGAGGAGACCAGGTGTCTCCCAGGTCTCCACATTGGGTACCTGGAGGATGAAGAGTTACTGGCTGAGGAAGAGCTCCCAAGCTAAAGGGAGGAGGTGAGTGGGATAGAGAAATGGTTGTTTTCTGACATGCTGAGAACAGAGTATCTCAGTGGAAGTGGCCACTTGGCACTGGGACCTCACGGTCTGGTGCTGACAAAAGGGGAGGGTTTGGGATGCTTTTGTGAGTATCAGCGTGTAGGAAGTAATCATATCCACGGGAGCCATTGAGATTCCCCAAGAGGAAAGTGTAGAAGATGTAGAAGGCAGCTCAGTGTGGAGCTGAGGGAGGAACCCAGATAAGATATCCCACTGCGGATGGCAGATCTATAAAGTGCCCTGAGGAGTTCAAGACCAGCTTGAGCAAGAATGAGATTCCGTCTCTACTAAAAGAAAAAAACGAACAAGAGAAAAATTAGCTGGGCGTGGCGGTGTGTGCCTATAATCCCAGCTACTCAGGAGGCTGAGGCAGGAGGATCACTTGAGCCCAGGAGTTTGAGGTTGCAGTGAGCTGTGATGACTCCACTGCACTCTAGTTGGGGCAACAGAGCAAGACTCTGTCTCAAAAAGAAAAAAAAATTAGAAAGAAAGAATGTTAGGAAAAGAACCAATATCCTGAAAGTGAAGGAAGGAAATAGTTTTGGAAGGAAGGAAGAATCATAAATGCTGGAAAAGACGAACTCAGAGACCTCATTGGATTCAGTCATGAGGGTAACCTTGGAAAGAGCAGTTGCAGAATGATAGGGCAGAAGCCAGAGAGCAGTGGGTTGAGAAATAAACAAAGGGGAGGGGAGTGAAGCAGAGTGCAGACTTGTTATGACAGAATTTGCAGTGTTTGCCAAAAAGACCCAGGTTGGTTTTCCAAGTAGAAATTACACAACAGGCTGGGCACGGTGGCTCACACCTGTAATCCCAGCACTTTGGGAGGCTGAGGCAGGAGGATCACTTGAGCCCAGGAGTTCAAGACCAGACTGGGCAACATAGCAAGACCCTGCCTCTACAAAATATACAAAAATTAACGGGGTGTGGTGGCATGCACCTGTAGTCCCAGGTAGGGAGACTGAGGCAGGAAGACCGCTTGAGCCCAGGAGGTTGAGGCTGCAGTGAGCTATGATTGCACCTCTGCACTCTAGCCTGGGCAACAGAGTGAGATTCTGTCTCAAAAAAAAAAAGGAAAAGTAAAGAAAAAAATTGCAGAACACAAACTTCATACTGTCTTTGTGATACAAAAGAAGTTGGGGCCGGGCGTGGTGGCTCATGCCTGTAATCCTAGCACTCTAGGAGGGGTGTGGGTGGTGATAGTTCTGTTTTGTTCCTTTCCATAAGTTACCACAAGGTGGTGCTCATGTCCTAGTCATCTCATAATAAACACCAATCAAATCCCAGACCGTTTTCTCCATCCACCCTGCAGAACAACTTCAGCAGAAGGACCAACAGATCCTCCTCTTACTGGAAGAGAAGGAGACGATTTTCCGGGACATGGCCGAGTGCAGCACTCCCTTGCCAGAGGATTACTCCCCAACCCAGAGCCCTAGAGTCCTCTTCCGCTCCAACACAGAAGAGGCTCTCAAAGGAGGACCTTTGATGAAAAGTGCAATAAATGAGGGTAATTTACAATTCAGCATTGCTTCTTCCTTCATCTCCCAGAGTGGTTTACACACTGGCATTATCTACCAGTTTTTAGGTTTTTACTGTAAAATGAAGCACAAAAACAGAAAATTACCCAAAACAAATATTTCACTGTAGTAAATTATTTTCAGGTGAACATCCCTATAACCACTACCCAGGTCGGGAAATTAAATATGGCCAGACACCGTAAAAGCCTCTGCACAAGCCCCATCCCCATCACACCTCCCTCCTCCCGAAAGGAGCAGATATCCTGACCGGTATTAGCAATCACTCGTGTTTCTTCGTAGGCTTATGGCCCGGGCGCCTGTTCCTAGACGCTGTAGTTCAGTCTTGTTCACGTTTCGATATGCATTTTAAGATTCTTAATTTACAGTTCTCCTCACCATCTCCTTTTCTTCTACACAGTTTTTCTTTGAATAATCCAAGCTTTTTGACTGATAGATTTTCTCACAGTTTAGGTTTTATTCATATAGCAGTTCTGTCCCGTTTCCTTCAAATGTGCAGTTGGATTCAGAGGCTTAATTACTCAGATCTAATCTCTTTGGCAAGTCGTGTTCCTATGGCATTGTGTTCTTTCATGGGGAAACAGAAAATACCTGGTCTCCTTTTTGTGACATGTAGGAAAAGCAGGATAAAAGGATAGATACTTGATGTGTCCCCTTCCCTTTCTTTGCCAATTTTCAAAATGTGAATTGGTTTATGGCCATCTTCTGAAGGTGTTTTTTTTTTAATATATATTATTATAGACTCATGAATTTAAACATGTTCGATGGGTTTCACGTCATTGCAGTTGTTTATTAAAAGCTCAAAATGCTCTATATTTGCCAGTGAACACGTCTTTGTTTGGCTTCTGAGTCCTGAAATGGTATTTTGTTTCACTTGCAGTTCTCAGATCGTCCTACCTTACTTTCCAGGGAATGTCTTTTGGCTGCCTTGGGTCTGATTTCAGAAGCCACGCTCCTCCCAGCAAATTACTCTGCCTTCTCTGTACACTTTCAAATGTCCTAGGCCTCACGTATATAAGGTTGAAGGTTTCACCTCTCAATTTTTAGTAGAATCCCACACACCCTGGGCTGACACCCTTCTCCAAGCAAGGAGAATCACCCAGTCACCCTTTGGAACCTTCTAATCATGGTCCCTGTACATCTCATGTATACCATGAATTTTTTTTCCTTCTTGGAAGACAAGATGTCAGTTTTTCATGTTTCCTTTTTTCCAGTGGAGATCCTTCAGAGTTTGGTGAGTGGGAACCTAGGAGGCACACTCGGGCAGGCTGTCAGCAGCCCCGTTGAGCAGGAGAGCATGGTTGGCCCTGTTTCCCTGCCCCGGAGAGCAGAGACCTTTGGAGGGTTTGACAGCCATCAGATGAATGCTTCAAAAGGTGAGTGATTTGAACTCATGTGCTCTTATAGGCAATGCCTGACTGTCCTATACAACTAAAAATGACTTGTATTCTAATAGCTCCATCTTCTCTGACCCATTCAGTCAGGAAATGTTTTAATGAGATCCTAAAACACTCTTAGAACCTCTATCAGACCCATGTTCATTTTGAGTAACAAAACAGAGGTTCTGGGATCTCAGCTAAGCTATAGTGAAAGGAATAATAATGTTTGTTTCTCCTTCCTGCTTCTAGTTCTTTTGTATCAGTGAAATTATTAATGATCATTTAACTGCCACCAAGTGGCTTTCCTCTTTTGGGGGCATTAATAAGATTCAGAAATATCACATCGCCCAAGCTGTCTATGTTGTATTCTTTTCTTGGCTAGCCATTTTCACAGCTTTTTAAAAAATACCTATTTGGTTTTTTGTTTAGGAGGCGAGAAGGAAGAGGGAGATGATGGCCAAGATCTTAGGAGAACAGAATCGGATAGTGGTCTGAAAAAGGTATTTCTCCCTAAAATACACTGTGTACGAACCTCCTTGGCAGTTCCTTCTGAATTCATAACAATTGAAATTATTCCACTTTGATCTTGTTTTGGATGCCTGCCTTCCTGCTTTTAATAAAATCTTACTTTGTTTTCATAAAGGGGAAAGCACATTTTTTAAAACAAACAGTATAATTAAACCACATTACTATTGGCTGTTTGGCCTCGCTGGCTTAGAGCAATATGTTTATATTCATAACTCTGCCATGGCCCTGGCAGGACCAGTTTCATTAAGAGTTTTGTTTCAGATGCTTCAAACCAACCTGATCTCTTTACAGGGCTTCAGTAATAAATAGTTCAACCTTAGATCTTTACTACCTTGCCATGAGAGACTGTGGTAGGAAAAAAAGAAAATGAGAAGCTACAGCATAACTTAGAAACACACTGAGTATAATTTTTGCATCAGGGTCTTCATTTCTTAAATGTATGTTTTTTTTATAGGGTGGAAATGCTAACCTGGTATTTATGCTTAAAAGAAACAGTGAGGTAAGGACATTATGAGCTATTCAAAAGAATATGTATTACATTTCTTATAATTAGGTTAGGAATATTCATTTTTGTTTTGCTCTTACAAATAAGCCAACTCCTGACTGTAATCTGTACACATAAGCAATACAGTTGTCAGTTTCTTTTACCTTTTTCATTTCTTTGCCCCCAAGGTACCATCTTGGAATTTTGCCAGTTAGAGAATTGCCTACTAAGGTGGCCTCTGACACTCTGTCCTTAAGAAGCCTCTTGCTTTTAATCAGCTTTTTCTAAACATGGGCTGTGAAGCCCCCTTGGTGGTTTCCTTCAGTCTCAGCACACTGGGTAGAATTTATAGCAGCTTTTCTGTAACACAAACCTAATGCCCAAAGTCACAGGTCTGGAACATGGGCATTTAATTTTGTGGGTAATTCTACGTAGTAATTTCTCATCCTTGAAGTACTCAAGCTGAGTTTTCTTTGAGTATTGCCTTTGACTTGAAATGTGTTTCAACTATGAGGTAGCCTTGGTATCCTTCCAGGTGGAAATCAGATTCTGATGCAGGTGTGTGTCCCCTTCCTCCAGCTGAGTCCCGCTCGCCCTGCAGCGTAACCACACCACTTTCACTCATCCCTTCCTCAGGTCCTTCTTCAGAAACAATCTTCAGGGTTACTGCCATCTCCAAAATGAGTTCTGAGCGTTTGGCTTTGCGTGTAAGCAGACTAGAATCAGATACATGATAGTTGCTTGTTAGGGTAGACTTCTCAAGGATGTTCTTTGTGCTGCTGCTTTTTCTTGCTTTTAACATAATTTATCTTAAATCTCCAAGAAGCTTTGTTTTGAAATTTTAAAGGAAGAGGACTCTTTCCTTTTTCCCCCTAAAACAAAGCGGGATATTGTTTTATATTTGTTGGTGTCGACGTCTGAGTACAGTGGTGTCCTGAAGGAATCCCCTTCGGTGTGCTCGTCTTTGAATGACACAGACCTGGGCTTGCACAGGCTGCTTGCTCTCTGCATCTGCCACTTGAAAATTAGCTGTCAGTTGATTTTTCCATTTGGCACCATTTTCCCCCATATTTAGTGAAAAGATTCAGGGTAAGAAATAGTTCGAGACCAGTTTGTTCTTTAGGCATTCCAGTATGGATTACACACTATCGATGCTCTGCTAGAGGCAGCAGGTCTTCTGTGACTTCCTCTGTCTGTTTATTAAGAATAAACTTAAGGGGTAAAAAGTATTCTCAGAAGCGCTAAGCCTGGTAATTAAGTTTTTGCGTGTTGTTTTTAAGTGATTTAAGTGTTATAAAAGGAATGCATGTCCATGGTAGAAAAGCAACATAAGTTTCTTGCTAATAAATGTAATTCCACCACTGAGAAATACCTACTGTTAAATGTTTATATTTTTAGCTTTTTCTTCTACATAATGTATATTTATATGTCTGAGTTGCATGTGTGTGAACAGTATAAAAATAGTTTTACACAATTGGTATTGATACTTCCTGGAGCTTCATATCCTGCTTTCTCCTCTTAACACACACGAAGAGCATTTCCCCAAGGCATATTTGTATCAAAAGCATGCTATTGAACAGCTCCGTGCTGTTATATTGTGTACCATGATCTATTTAATCTTTCTGGTAGTTAATTCTTTTTCTACTTTTTGATTTTTAAATAATACAGCCAAGAGTATCCTTGTACATACATTTTTTGCACAGCTCTTTGATTGTTTCCTTAACATGCCAAATTGGGTCAGAAAGGAAGTTACGCAACGTTTGCCCTGACCCCTCAGATAGAAGAGTAGCCGTGTTCATCTTTCTTTCACCAACATTGAGTACTGTTTTTTTATTGACGTTTGATTAGTCTGATAAGTTTAAGTGGCATTTCTTTATTTTTATTTTGCATTTATTTGATTTAAAATAAGATTGAACCATTTTAATATGTAACTGGCCATTTGTATTTCTTCTTTTGTAAATGGCTGGTTTGTATTCCTGGCCTATTTTTCTCCTAGGGTATTTTTTTCCCCCCATATTGATCTCTGAGAACCTTTTTCAAATAAAAGATTTTTTCATTTGACTTTCTGTTCACATTTGTCCTTTGCCTTTTAATTTTACATTTTGAAAAAAAAATTGTGTGGTTTCTCCCATCGCTTCTATGTTTGAAAAATCTTCCCTGTTTCAAGATCCGAAAACATTCTCTTACATTTTCTTCTAGCCCTTTTATGGTTTATGTTTTACCCTTAATATTTTCATCTATTGGAACTTTTTTTTTTATGTAAGCCAATGTCCCAACTTCATTTTTTCTAGAAATGTAGCCAGTTTTCTCAGAGCAATTAACTGAATATCTTTTCCTTCCTCTTTGATTCAACATGCTACTTACACACTGTGATGGATGGTTTCTACACTTTCTGTTGTGTTACACTGTATGTATGCCATTTGTGTGCTAGTCACTCTAAATAATGGAAGCTTTATAATACATTTCAGTGTGTGCCGATATCCCTCCTCAGCACACAGTTGTTTTGTTTGTTTGGTCTTTTGTTTTTCTTGGCTGCCTATACCCACTTGTTCTCTTTGGGGCTTTCAATTTGAAAATAATTCATTAAAATACAAGCACCTTGTTGTATTTTAAGGAAGCTAACCTTGTCAGATAACCATGCAGTGTGATGGATGCTGAGATTCATAAAGTCCTGAAATGAATGTTCCTACTTTGTTCCTTTTGCAGCAAGTTGTCCAGAGCATCGTCCATCTCCATGAACTCCTTAGCACTCTGCAGGTACATGACTTCATCTTTTATCTGTGCGCCTGTTTGTTTAGAGGACAACAGTAAAGAGACCATTGTTGACTTGGATCTTTGAGTTTTGTAAGTTGCTTGTGGGTAAATGGAGCCCTCAGTCTAGAGAAGACTAACTCTCGTGGTGAGAAAAGTTACAGAATGCAGTGGTTAGAGTACCGTCAACCTTACAAGACGAGAATTGGTGAACAGCGCTTGGTAGACTGTAGGTACTACTTGACAACCATTCCACAAAGCACATAGAGTGCTCACATGCATTTGGGAGACCATTTCACTCTAGAAAGTCTTTAGTATGATTACAAGTTTCCAAATTCCATATCTCTATGTGGTATTTAGATAGAGGGGCCCTCCCAGAACAACTATTGTTTAGTACTTCCTGGAAACATCCTCAAATTCTGCTCACTTCCTTTCTTGAAGACCTAAACTATCTCATTCCTACCTCTCCCCACCTCCAAAATACACGCATGTGCCTCCACCCCAGGTAATGCCAATGACCAGCGTGTGACCAGGTTTGACAAAAAACTGCGCTCCTGCACTTCTGAGGTTCCTGTTTGATAACTGCCCACAGTTATCCTGGAGCATTTGTATCAGACCAGCTTGAAAAATTAAGGGGAGAGTCATAGTCCATCATGATGCCTGGTCCCCCAAACCTGGTTTGGGGTCCGGAGGGGTCCCCGAAGTTGGCTATCCTCCTGGCCAGAGTCTCACGGCTCCCCTTCCCCTGTGTGCCTTCTCAGGGTGTGGTGCTGCAGCAGGACAGCTACATTGAGGACCAGAAGCTGCTGCTGAGCGAGAGGGCACTCGCCCGGAGCTTGTCGCGCCCGAGCTCCCTCATCGAGCAGGAGAAGCAGCGCAGCCTGGAGAAGCAGCGCCAGGACCTGGCCAACCTGCAGAAGCAGCAGGCGCAGCACCTGGAGGAGAAGCGCAGGCGCGAGCGCGAGTGGGAGGCCCGGGAGAGGGAGCTGCAGGAGCGCGAGGCCCGGCTGGCCCAGCGCGAGGAGAAGGTGCAGCAGGGGCAGCAGGACCTGGAGAAGGACCGGGAGGAGCTCCAGCAGAAGAAGGGCACGTACCAGTATGACCTGGAGAGGCTGCGCGCCGCCCAGAAACAGCTCGAGAGGGAGCAGGAGCAGCTGCGACGAGACGCAGCAGAGCGGCTCAGCCAGAGGCAGACAGAGCGGGACCTGTGCCAGGTAACAGGGGCTCCCTGAGAGCCAGGAGATGGGAGGGAGGGTCTGCTTTACCTGTCACTGTGATGGCCACCTGAAGACCCTGAGCACCATGAGAAAGTGAGCAGAGATACAAAGCCTGTTTTTGCAAAATCTTTGTTTTGCTCTGAAGTGGGGTGGGCAGGGGAAGAAAGCGAGTCTTTTTCTACTCTTTGCATCTCTGAGAGGGTGAAGAGAACGGACATGCTGGGGGGTTTGGGCCAGGGCAGTAAGTGGACCTTGGAGTTGACTGGCACTTCCCTCAGCCGCCGTCAGCGAAGGCCAGAGGAGCCTCAGTGTGTCCAGGAGCAGCCCCATCGCTCTACTCCACGCGAGAAATCAGCCATGGCCTCCACCTAAAGGAACTTGCAGCCTGGTGCGGAAACACACCAAGGATAAAGGAGCCCCTAGAACATGCGCCTGCGGTCGCAAGACAGCAGGAAATGGCTCTGATGCCAGTCGCTAGAAGAACCTGTGTGGAGGACCAGTGCGGTCAGCCCAGCCCAGCACATGGCCACTCCTGTGGACAGGTGACGTTCCTGCTCGGGGATGTTCAGACAGCCGGACTCGGCACAGTTCCTGACTTACCTTGCGACCGTGGATGAAACCTTTCTTTCCCTGTAGCTGCTGCCTGTATGGGGAGGCTTGTTATTCAGCACACTGACTGCGAGTTTATTTCAGTGGTTTCCGTGCTTATTCCGGAACACGGACACTGTGGCAGATGGAGAGCCTGGGTGTGCACAGATCTGCCTGTCTTCTGAAATGCGTGTCGTGTCGCCGTTTGATTGATTGCCCTTGGACCACGAAGGAAAATTAGACTGACATCTTCCAGAGTGGGGAGCAGTTTTAACTTTCTGCACAGGTTTTCGAATATATGATGGGAGCAACAAATGCTCTCTGTTGCTTTTTATGACATAAGGATGGATTCCACCCCTACCCCAGTAAAATCAGGGCTTTGACAAAGGAAGGATCCCAGGCAGCTGAGAGCACAGACGAGCTCATCCTCTTTATCTGTGGATCCTGTGACCAGGATCTCGGTGTCAGCCAGCTCTTCCGCTTACCCTCCAACCTGAAAAGAACCCAAGGCTTCTGTAATCTTTTTGCCCAGAAATAATTATCTACATCCCTGTATAATCAGTCTTAAAATAAGCAGCTCTCCTTGTTTCTTCAAGGAATGGGAGTTCTTTTCTAAGCTGTCCTGTCAAAGGCACTATTAATTCTTATGATGCTGGAGTTAGTATATGTAATAAAAATATTAATGGTATCAGAGGTGATGCTTTTAACATGTTTACATGTAGCAGTACTTGGGGGAGGGCGGTGAATGAAATCGAGAAGTTCTGAACCTTTTTACAGTTCTGTGGGGTGCACAGAAGCGGACAAGCGCCAGCCGGCACACCGGTTGAGTGCAGCCAGTATGCGTGGAGTGGGCATCAGGGTGCTGACGGCCTCTGCGTCAAACCTCTTCTCTTGTGTGTGTGCAGGTTTCACATCAACATAGCAAGGTGATGAGGATCCCATCCTTTTTGCCGAGTCCTGAGGAGTCCTTCTTGCCATCTGCACCTTCGATAGCCAAATCAGCGTCATTGGACTCAGAACTCTCAGTGTCCCCAAAAAGGAACAGCATCTCTCGGACACATAAAGATAAGGGGCCTTTTCACATACTGAGTTCAACCAGCCAGACAAACAAAGTGCCCGAGGGGCAGAGCCAGGCCCCAGCGCCCACCTCTGCCTCCACCCGCCTGTTTGGGTTAGCCAAGCCAAAGGAAAAGAAGGAGAAGAAGAAGAAGAGCAAAACAAGCCGCTCTCAGCCCGGTGGTGAGTCCCCACGCCCAGTCTCCGTGTGGCCACAGCGTCTGTGCGCTCTGGGGAGAGGGGAGATGTTAGTGGCACGGGCGGTTTAAAACGGGTGCAGTTCAGACGTGTGAAAGCCAAACTGTCATCCTTCTCACCAAACCCACTGCGAATAAGAGCGCTTGTGCGGCGAGCATTTAAGAACCGCTCTGGCACACGTGTGCAAAGGAGAGGACGTGTGTTTGACGCATTGGCCAATCGAGGAACTGGAACTCACCTAAATGAAGTAATTCAAGTCCTCCCTGCCTTTCTAAGCCTAGTCCAGTAATAACAATAGCTCGCGTTTGGTGATTTAATCCTAAAACGACTATATGATACAGATGCTGTTAACCCCAGGGGAAGTGAGGAACCTGAAAGCCAGAGGTTACCCAGCGCGCCCATGGTCACAGAGCCTGGGGTTAAGCTACGCTGAATGCCTCCGCGATTGTGTGCCACTTTGCCCCGCGTCCTCCTCTATTCCTGCTCCTTAGGATCCATTAATCTCTTCCTTCTGTGTGGAAGGGTAAAGAGAAATTTATGTTTTCCAGGCTTAGTTAGAAATACAAATTCTGGTGTGTATTGTGAAAGTTAAAAAGAGCGTTAGATAGTGGAAAATATCGCTGAGGACCTCACTCGCTAGATCAGTTTGGAAAGCCCCATGTGCAGAAAGTTACTTGCCCATAAGGCCCAGTCACCTGTTTGTATCACAGAAGACTTTTGGTTGGGGAGGAAGTTAAGTGAAAAGAACATTTTTTTCCGAATTTCTTTTTGTTTTTGGTTTTTGCTTTTGCAGATGGTCCTGCGGAAGTATCAGCCGAAGGTGAAGAGATTTTCTGTTGACCTTTCTCCTCTCTGCGGAGGCAGCCGCTTCCTGGTCCTGGCCTGGGGTTCCCAGCCCATCTCCTTGCTGTCCCTGCGTGCACAAGTCTCCTACACTGGACACCCACTGCTCCTCAGCGTCCAGTCCTCCTGGGTGGCCCTGGGTTCTGGACAAAAGGAACAGATTGTGTTGAGTGTCAGGGTGGGGAGGGAAGCCCAGACTCTGCTTCGGCCATGGCCTGTGGCTGCCAAGGACTTGTGGGTTGGGGCTGGCCCTGCTCAAGGTGTTACACTGAAAGTAGTGGCCCAGAAGTACAGGCAATGGTTTTGGACATGTTGGGAATTCTTAAAATCTGAAAGAGTGTTTCCAAATGAGGTCTGAAATTCTAACTGCCTTTTATTTTGGGGAACAGAACCAAAACCAGACAGCAGATAGTTTGGACTTTATCTGTGTACATATACAGTGGCCTGCATGTACACATGGGGTACGCCAGAAGTGCGCACAGCCTGCACAAGACGTCTGGTCAGCTTAGCTCAGCACGAGAGGGAATGCCCGGACTAACCAGTAGCCCCTGGACGCTCAGTACTTCACCCGGCAGTCCTCAGAGATTGGGTTCCCTTCAAGCCCACCCTGTGCACACACCACCCCCTTTTTTGCATGTATTTCTCATTTCATTTTAGAAGGGATGACAGACATTTGTGACACCATTGAGAGAACGCGTGATGTGTATAACAACGTGGGTCTGCACCACCTCGATCTCACTATTTCAGGCACTAAAAAAAGTATCTCATTTTCTCATCAAATCCAGAAGAAATATGCTGGCTTTCCAAGATGTTTGCCCACATGTTCTGGGCACACGTGAAGTAGAGAGGCCTCCTTACCATCCTCCCTGCAGTGTGACACTTTTTGGTTGTCACTGACCATTCAGTAGTGGCCAGGGCCTCCTGGCAATGGTGTGAGCCCTCGCAGCGGCTGCCCCAGGGAGTGCACCCCGGCGGCACACACCGCGAGGGGCCATCTGCTCCTCCTGCAGCCCAGCCTGGCCTGCCAGCCCCACCAGGGCTGGGCAGGAGCTGTGCTCTGAGGGCCCCAGCAGGGTCGTCCCTGCCCTGTGCCAGGACAACTGGCTGAGAAGTAGGTTCAGGTGAAGGGGTTGAGCCCATGTGTAGCAGTTCCTGCCAGTACAGACCAAGAGGAGCTGGCCCAAAAGATGTCAGAAGGCCTTGGCAAAATTTGGTTTCTTAAAAAATTGTTTTAAATCTAAAGGTCTGTTGGTCAATTGTACAGAGCCCCTGAACAATGTCACGGTTGCCGCCTGCTGCTGCTTTGCTGCTCTCGTTTTCTTTCCCCACTGTGTCCCGGTCTGCGTCTGGCTGAGGCTTCTCGGCAGCTGGTATGTGCAGGACGGTTCTTTGGTAGCGTTTCCCTCTGAGGCCCCTGTACCATGAAGGGAGACCCTGGGAAGTTCTGTGCTTCACATGTGGCCTTCGATTCCTGCTTTTTGCCCCTCAGAAGCATGGGGCTTGGAACATACTTTTAAAAAAACAAAAAAATCTGTAACCTGGTGCTTGTTGATGAATTGCAAGCTGGCCTTGCAGATGGAGATATTTATCTTTCAGTTTATTTGAAAGAGGTCTGGTTTAAAATTTCTAGCCTAGATTTGTTTTATTTATTGTGTGTGTGTGTTTGTGTTTTGTTTTGTTTTTAAGGCTGAACCAATACTAGCCCAGCAGTTGAAACCGATCAGTGCCGAGAGTGCAGTGGCAGTCGGCGCTGCCGCTCGCCGGTGTCCTTCCGTGCCTGGAAAGCCCAGACGAAATTTAAGGGTGGGAGAAGAGGTCCATGTCCTTCCTTTTCCCCACCCCACCTCATTCTTTTATCAAGGGACGTCTTTCTCCCTCATTTGAGAATTAAGAAATTGCCACCTATGAGCTACCTTTACCTGTTTTTGTCATGTAGAATTGCTGCCCTTCAGAAATAGACTTTAAGACCAAAACCAGCTGATTCTTCTATTGAAACCATGATGTACCCCCCTGCCCCAAAGACCCTAAACAGCAAAAAGTTAAGTTGCGGTTTTTCACCAATCCATACAAATCCAGGTTTAAGCCTTTCATGACTTTCCTCAGATCCACCCCAAGGCTCAGCTGTCCTTGTCACTGGCTCTGAGTTACCCACCTGGGGTTCACAGGAGGGCAATATTGAAGGAAGCTATGCAGGCCAAGCGTGATGGTTCACACCTGTAATCCGAGCACTTTGGGAGGCTGAAGCGGGAGGATCGCTTGAGCCCGAGAGTTTGAAGTTGCAGTGAGCTATGGTGACACCACGGCACTCTAGCCTGGGTGATAGAGCAAGACCCTGTCTAAAAAATAAAAAAGTTGTGTGTTTTCTTCACTGTGTACATGTAGGCCGGGTGACCCTGTTCTCGGGGTTTGAAATGAGGGGTCAGTGCTGATGAGATATTCTCGCATGCACTCTTCACAAAAGCACTGTGGACGCTGTAACTTACATACATCGCTACACAGCTTGATGTTAAAGTGTCTTTTACTCCCAACTAGCTGCGATGTTTACCTTTGGTTGTTTGGGTGGTCTTTTTTAAAAATGGAAATTTCACCTTTGCCCACACTCCATTGCCTTAAAACGATTTGGTCGGGTTCTGGTTGGACACGTTGAGAATCAGAATCAGAATCAGAAGAGTGCCCTGAATCCCCCGAGCTTCATCCGGGAGGATAGTCTGCGGTGCAGAAAGAACCACTTACCAAGAACTGTGCTTTTACATACCTGTGCCATCTTCCCGCCTTTGAAATTGACCTCGAAGGGATTTATTATTGTGCTTGGGCAGTTACCTGGGTTGTGGCTGCTTGTGCTCTTGCTTACGACCTTGAGAGCTGCTCTAGTTACAGAGTCTAAGGCCCAGTCTGGTTTTCTTTCCTGTGAGAAGGGGTTGTTTCTCAGTGACTCAGATTGAATTCCCCATCACTGTTCCCACGTGAGGAAGCCGTGCTTCTCCACCAAGCTAAAGAAATCAGGTGCCTGAAATTGTGCTTAAGTTTTGGGGGACAGATGGAGATGTTACCCGGAGTCCCCCGATGTCCAGAATCTCGTGCACGTCCTGGAAGGATACTGCATCTTGTCTTGAGTATAATCATCTCAGTGGTTGCCATCTCAATTGGGTGACATGCACTTTAAATGCTCTCCTCGGTTGGCTTCATTTTTGAGACAAAATGTATTTTCTTCTTAGAAAAGGAAGAGGGTTAAAACATGCAAATTGCCATATTCAGCCTTTGGCAATATTCTCTCCATCCCATGAGAGCAATCTTGTGGGGAAGAAATCCTTAGCCAGTTTTTTTTTGTTGTTGTTGTTTTTTTTTTTTTTTTTTTTTTTGAAAAGGTACGAATCTTACCTTTTTCTCCCCTTATATGTCTCAGGGTAATACCACTCAGAGTCATCCCTTTGCTGATTTTCTCCCTTGCTTGTTACCTTCCCAAGGCCTCAATATCAGTAAGCACGAAGTTTTGAGACCATTGGGGTTTGTTTGGCCTTTACTGGGGGGGGAAGTGTTAGTGTGCGAGGGTTTAATTCAATACGCCCTGCCTTAAATAAAGGGTGGAACCTTATAGGACAGAACATGATCCAGAAATTGCCATCCAGAAAAGTACTTTTATTTCATTCTTTTGTCTCTAAGGCTCTTTTTCCATTGCCAGTTCTTTCTTCCCAAGGATTTTGGTATTTGCATTGGGGCTGAAGTTTAGTGATGGGTGGCCACTTGTGCCGAGAGGACAGCCAGGCCCTAGGAGGGGGTTGATTTAGAAAGACGGCCCTGGTGAGTGGGCTGCAGTGGCCAGAAAGAAAGTGGCTCCGAGGTGACTCCAGACACTGCAGAAGGGTGTCCACCCTCCATGCTTGGATGCCCTGGAAACGTGCAAACCTTGAAATAACCCTTTGGATGAAATGGTGGCAACGGTTGCAGGAGATACACGTGCCTTGCCCGCCTTCAGGACCGTCTCGGTGTGCCCCGGCCAGCCCCATTGCTCCTGTCCATCCTCAGAAACAAAGGAAGGCAAAGAGTTTGTTTGGGTTTGGTTCTTAATTTTTCTTTCAGTGTAGCATGACATTCCTCCTTAACCAGAGCCTTGGAATCCACTGCCTGCTGGCCAGGTTTTGAAACGAAAAGTATTTTAATGCTGCCATAAAAGGAATTAAAAAAGGAAGGGAAAGTAAAGGCGTCTTACCACATACTCATCTAATTTAGTTGTCAAAAATTGACAGGCCATGAATTATTTCTCCATCTCACTAAGGTTTAAAGGTGGGCAACCCCCACTGCTAAGTGACCTTCCCCAGAACCAGGCGGGTCCTGCCGGTGCCGCAGACTGGAGGGGCTTCTGCAAGACGCACAACCCATTCACCCCAGACCATCCCCGCATGAACTGTCCCCTGCCTTGCATCACCACCTGACGGGACGGACGGTCCCAGAGCACTGACATGGGACGTGCCCAGTTTGCCTGTGGTTCAGGTTCAGCTTCGTGGTTTCCTGTGTGTGGCTCACCCGCGTGGGCTGCGCCGCGGAGACGGAGGACCTGCGGGAGGGCTCTGAAGATACACCTCACACCTCTGCTCTCATTGGTGGTTTCCAAATGCTGTAAGAACGTAATCTGTGCTAAATCCTGTTAAATAAAAAGGGTTAAAACCCAGATGCTGTATATTAATTTGTAATTATGTACAAAGTGAAGCAGTTTTAAACTGTAAAGGTTTTTTTTTTCAGTGTGTTTCCTGGAATTTTGCCACAACATACTGGCTTTGTATTTTATTTATCTTCCTCTCTAGTTACTGGCTTCAGACTCTTGTAAAGTCCCCCTCGGCCCTTTCAAAAAAATAAATTTCCTTTGAAGTCTTGATTGTGCTGTGAATTGTTCCTGTTTCCGGTACAAGGGATGCCCCCCTCCCCAGTTCTGAGGGAGCCTTCTCCTCGACGAAGAGGTTCATTTCTGTACCCTTGGAAGGCGGATTCGGGAAGCAGAGGCTACTGCACGTTCACTCTCTTCTGGAGCGAGCCCCAAACCCAGAGGGTGATGGATCAGCCCTGAAGTCACCGTGTTCGTATTTCCAGGCAATCAGTGCAGTGAACACAGGCTTTGCTCTAGACTCTGCCATCCTTAACGTTGGTTTCCCTTCCTTCACCAACTCTCCACTCCAGCCCACCCCCAGACTAGGGCAACTGCCAGAAGCTAGTCAGGAAGAATCCTATTTGCATGTAGCTCCCTGGTGATGTCCCCAGTCTGGTCTCAGGATGCTGGGGGTGCTGAGAAGTTGCTGAAATACAGGTCTGGGCTGTTGCCGGCCCTACCTGCACGCCCTGCGGCTTCCTTTCCCAGCTCGCTGGCTGCTTTCGTGAGTCTGAGCTTTCCGGACCTGTGAGTCCGAGTGGGCACTGGAGACTCTGCCGCTCCGAGTAACAAAGAACGTGGCACAGCTGCCTGGGACCCGGCTCTGCCGCCGTCTCGCTCCCTGCCCCGACCCAGCCACCAGAAAGAAGAAAGTCCTGCCAGGCTGCCAAGTGTCTTTCCTTTCTCCACTTGGAAGTGCACGGATTTCTTCACAGTCTTTTGTAAGCCTGGCGACAGCTGCCTCCCCACAAGCCAGGGAAACACTGGTCCCTTTTCACCCCCTTGCTGCCCTTGGCTGTCCCCTACCCCACTGGGCAGCCCGCCCTGGCCGGGGTCCACGGCGGCCCTTGTCCCACTGAGACGCCCTCAGCAGGGCAAGTAGAGCGGTTCCCATGGCCGCCTCGGCTCTCCGCTGTGTCGGTTCTGAGCCAGGGACAGCCTCTGTCTGGGAGGCAAGAAGGTTCCATTCTTCTCTTCCAGAACAGCAGAGTCACAGAGCAGGGAGGGCTCCGAGAATACTAGGCAGCCGCTCAGTGGGGTCGGAGTCTCCGCCTGCTCCCGAGGGAGGCTGCTGTGCCCAGAGCCTCTGCCACAGCGCAAACCCGACGGCCGAGCCGCTCATACAAAAGTGGCCATCTTCTGTCTGAAGATCCCCCATCCCAAGGGAAAGCCCGAGGCCTGGAGGAGCCATCCATAAGCTCTGTGGGAAAGAGTAGGAGTGACCGACGCAGCAGGACAGAAATCTGAACCGGGAGCAGGGAGAAATCTGAACCGGGAGCAGGGAGAGGACGTTCGGAAGCCAGAAAGACCAAAAGGCCAGGGCAGAGCTTGGGGGAGGACGTGCAGCGCGCAGGTCTCGTGATGTCCGTGGAAGCAGCTGCAGAAGCGGAAGGGATGAGCTGGGCAGGCTGCAGGCTCAGACCTGAGCTCCGACCTCCCTCCACCGCGGCCGGCCAGCACTGGCCGCTGCCTGCAGCAGGAGTGTCCCCGAGGCCTGAGCGGAGTGGCGGGCGGGGGCGGGGCGTGGGAGCACGTGGCGTGCGCCCCAGATGTGGAGAATGTGGCCCAGTGTGGTGCCCTCGCCTCTGGCTCCCACCGCCGGCTGCCTCCGGTATCCAAGCTGCAGCCCGCCTGGCGGCCTCCTTTCATGTGGTAATTGTCTGCTCCACAGCCCGTCCAGGACACCCGGGCTGCCCCTCCCTGCAGGCGCCTTTGGGAAACTTTCCTTCTTCCTGGGAAACAGGCCCGCGAGGCCTCAGTGGGAGAACTGCGGGGAGAGGGTCTTCAGATGGCTCCTTGGAACGGACCAGCTGAGAGCCAGGCCTGCTTTTCCCTCCCTCCCTCCTCGTCCCTACCCTTCCAGCGGTCCCAACTTCCCACCCCACCCCCAGCCTGGGAGTGGGAGCCGGGCTGTTTCCTGGACAACCCCGGTTCTTCCCAAGCACTGCCTGGGTCCCTGCAGCGCAAACCAGAGGGCCCCTGGTCACGTGAAACAGTGCGGCCCTGACACGGCCGGCTGGGCAAGGGAGGAGCTTAGGAGAGGGCCTCGCTGGGTCCCTCTGTCCAGGAGGGCTGCGGATGGAGGCCAAGTGGCCACACAGAGGGAGCCTGGATGGGCCCAGACTCCAGTCCTGCCATGTAACAGCCGAGTGACCCGGGACAAGCTATTAAACCTCTGTCTCCATTTCCTCTTCCAAGCAGGCCTGGTGTGTACACAGGTAGCTTGCAGAGCAGCCGTGATTAGAGATGATGAGTGGGGAGTGCTTGGTGCCAGGCAGGGCAGCGTCATGGAAGAGAGCTCCTGGGGGCAGACTCTGTCTTCTCCATCTGCCCGGGCAGCACCCCGCACAGGACTGGCTCAGGGTGCCTCCTGTCTCTGGCCTTTGTGCAGGCCGCGCCCTGGGTCAGAGTGCCCATCTTCTCTTCCCTTCCCTTAGCTTAGCTTAATGGTCACTTCCTCTAGGAAGCCCTCCCTGACAGCCAAGTCAAACCTGCCTCCACCTTCCTGCCTGCCGCTTAGCACCTGGGCAGGTCTGCAGCTTACCCTGAACAAAATGATCCTAGATCCTCCCGTCCCGCTGGCTTTAGGCTGGTGCAACGGCGACCCCTGCCCTCTGCTCCCCGGAAGTGAGCAGAAGGCCCCTTTGTCCTTTGTTCCAAGGCTGGGGTGCTGGGAATAAAGGACGGGCAGGACTGTCCCCGGAACCTGGAAGTGGCAGGAAGTGGCCACCGCTTCTCTGCCAGTAGGGTCGAGTCTGAAGGGTGGACGTCAGTTCCAGGTGTCCCAGGGAAGGGTCACCCAGAGGCCTGCCGCCAGCCCTCTCCCCTAAAGGCTGAGCCCCACCTCCCACCAAAAATGGGTCAGGCCCCGGGGACCCTTCCTAGGACCAGGAAGCCCAGGGGCTTTCTCACCTTCTCCCCCCGGGAGGAGAGTCAGAGCTGCCGGAAACAGCCTCAAGTTGACACCCGCCGGCCCCACTCTGGAGCATCCCAAGGCAGCACACTTAACCTCAGAGCTACCGCTCATTTGCAAAACAGAGATAATGGCATCTACCCCATACAGTTATTGTAAGAAAAAATGCATATACAACTCTTTCTTTCTGCTTGGCAGGAAGAGAATGAATACGCAAAGTTCTGGTCTTGATTAGCATGTGCGCGTTTCCCCAACACGGGTCTGCCAGGCGTGAGCACTCACTGCAGTTTGGGGCATCCCACGTGGTTTCGCATTCGTCTGGGTCAAAGAAAGTTTGTCCATGTTTTTGTCTTCTTGGAAGGAGTTCTCTTGGGCTTCAGGGCTCAGGTGAGGGAGAGGCACCCACTGGCTGGGAAGCCCATAGGAGCCTCTTGTCCCCGATCTGTGACCTTGTGGAAACTAAACGTCCTGAAGAGGGTCGAGTCTCCCCACCAGTGGACGACCACACTAGAGCTCATGGCGTCACTGCACAGCCCACACCTTTGACGGCAGACCTGGGATTTTTCCCGGAGACAGGTGTTTTTCCAAAGGGCAGTCACTGGATCTCCTGCTTTGGAACTACCTGGGCTGCTTACTAAATCGCGTATGTCTGGGCCCAACCCCAGACTTAATGAGTCAGAAGGTCGAATTTGCGTTTTTAAGTAACACGGGGCGGGGGGGAGGTTATGCGTACCAAAGTCTGAGAGCGGCTGGGCTGTGCACACGTGTCCTAATACAGTTGACTCTTCAACAACAAGAGTTTGAACCACGAGGGGCCACGTATTAACACGCAAGTTTTTTCAAACCAAACACAGACGGAAAATACAGTATCCTCCAAATACAAAACCCACCTATACGAAGGGCCGACTTCATATACATGAGTTCCTCAGGCAGGGTTGTCTGTGGGACATGGGTGTACACAGGGGGACTGGCATGGGCAAGGGCCTGGAACCAATGCCCCTCAGACCCCGAGGGGTAACAGAGCAGAGGGAGGAGGCAGCAGAAGAAGGGAGGGCAAAGCAACATCTCACCAGGAGTTCCGCATTCCTCCTCCTTGGAGCAGAGGGCCCTTTCCACTCTGCAAAAACAGCTTCCTTCAGGGGAATCCTGCTCTTGTCCTACAGACAATTCTCCACGAACATGTCAGCTGTGCACAAACAGTGGTGAGCGACAGCAAGACTTGGGGCAAAGCACTGAGCCTTAGTGCCTTCACCTGCGAGGTGGAGAGGCTACACCCCAGAGGGCTGCTGTGGTGACGAAGTGACAGGACAGAGCACAGAATAAACGCACCACCGATACTTCCTCCCATCGCTGTCTGCATAGACCTCGTCACTGAAGGGCTGGGTGGCCTGGAGCATATCACATCCACAAAATGCGTGGTTCTCAGCCTTTGGCTGCACGTAAATCACCTGGGGGAGATTTAGGCCTCCAGATGCCCAGGCCACACCTGAGGTGGGTCACATCAGAACCTTTGGGGTGGGGCCCTGGGAGCAGGACATTTTAGTGGTTCCAGGTGGTTCCACCGTGCAGCTGCAGTGGAGACTCGCCCCAGACAGAAGCAGCGCCCAGGGGACGGGCACAGCCCACGCGGGCCTGGGCTGACGGGGACAATCCCGGGGCCTCCAGAAGCAAGGAAGGGTGGTGGGCAGAGAAGACACCGAGGCTGCCTGCAAGGCTCAGATTCGGGTACCAACCTCCAGCCGGCTTTCCCCAGGGATCCTAGGCCACCTTCGCCCCGGCCCACCTGCCCCTTCACGCTCACGTCCTCTCCCACCAACCCCCGGCCCCCCAGTATTAGCCACAGCTCAGCAAGGGTGTTGTCTTAACATTTAGGGGGGGGGTTTGGTTTTTGGTATTATTGTAATTCATGTTCCCTAAACAATATATGGTGGGAAATATTGAAATTTATTTTTTAAACTTTTCGACATCTATAATCCCATCACCCAGAATAAACTATCTATTAACATTTCATTATGATGCCCAGTGTTTTCTGTGTACACATATTTTAAGCTAAATTAAAGTCATGTTCTATATTTCTATATAGAGATTTATATCCTACTTAATTCATTTCACATTTTGTTATGAACATTGGGTACTTAATATTCCACTTTATGGATATATCATTGTTGGGAACTTAGGTGTTTCCAAATTTTGCCTCTTATGAATAACATACAGGGCTATTTTTAATAACATTTTTTTGCCCTGTTTAAAAGTAATACATATTTGGCCGGGTGCGGTGGCTCACATCTGTAACCCTAGCACTCCGGGAGGCTGAGGCGGGCGGATTGAGCTCAGGAGTTCGAGACCAGCCTGAGCAAGAGCGAGACCCCATCTCTACCAAAAATAGAAAGAAATTAATTGGACAGCTAAAAATATATAGAAAAAATTAGCAGGGCATGGCGGCGCATGCCTGTACTCCCAGCTACTCGGGAGGCTGAGGCAGAAGGATTGCTTGAGCCCAGGAGTTTGAGGTTGCTGTGAGCTAGGCTGACGCCACGGCACTCTAGCCCGGGCAACAAAGTGAGACTCTGTCTCAAAAAAAAAAAAAAAGTAATACATATTTATTAGAGAAAATGTAGAAATTATAGACTAATAGAATTTATAGATGCATATGGGTGCCAAGTTGACAAGGGGTGGACTTGCGATGGTTAATTTTGTGATGACTTGGCCGGACTAAGTGATCACCAAAGACGATGACCGCATTTGAGGGCGCGTCTGTGAGGTGTTTCCATGGAGATTAGCACTGGAATCAGTAGACTGAGAAAAGAAGACCCACCCTGGCTAACGTGGGCCAGCACCATCCAATCCATTGAGGGCTTGAATAAAAGGTGGGATAAGGGCAAATTCTCCCTTACTGAGCTGGGACGTCCCTGTCCTCCTGCCCTGCCACGTGGCGCTCTGGTCCTCAGGCCGTCAGACTCCAGGGCTTACGTGAAGGGCCCCCGGTTCCCAGGCCTTTGGTCTCACACCGGGACTCGCGCCTGTTTGTGGGACTCATTCTCCATAATCATGTGAGCCAATCCCATAACAAATCTCTTAATTTATACACATAAATGATGCAGCGGCTTTGGAAAACATTCTGGCAGTTCCTCAGATGGCTCAACATCGAATACTGACACCCGCTGCAACGTGGGTGGACCTTGAGCGCATCATGTCGAGTCAAAGAGGCCAATCATGAAGGACCACACGGCATTGCAGTTGCACAAAATGTCTAAGATGGGCAAGTGCATGGACACAGAAAGTAGATTAGTGCTACCGAGGACTGGGGCAGTTGGGGAGAGATGGGGAGTGACTAAGGGGCAGGGGGTCTCTTGTGCGGGGAATGAAAATGTTCTAAAGTTGACTGTGATGATGTTGCATAACTTTGAATATACTAAAAACCACTGAATTGTACACTTTCAATGGGTGAATTGCATGGTGTGTGAATTATGTCTCAATAAAACATATATACTAACAAGGGGACAGGAAGAACTTTCATGGGGGACAGATATATATCACTACGGTGATTGAGATGATGACTTCTTGGGTATATACATATGTCAAAATTTATAAAATTGTACAACTTGAATCTGTGTACTTTATTTGTGTATCAGTTATACGTCAATAAAGCTGTTTCCATTTGCCTATAGCAGCATCCAGAAATAAGCACTCCTCGCATTGTGGTTTACCCTTCCAGTCTCTTTTCTGTGAACACACAGTTTATTTTACAAAATGAGATAATCCTGCCCTTTTTCCACTTGATAACATATCATGAGCATCTTTCCAAGTCATTAAATATCAATGTTTGATGGAAACATAGCATTTTATGTTCAATAATGTCATTAACTTATTCCATGCCACGGTACTTTAAATGAGACAACTGAAGCCTTTCAGGCTATAGGGTCACCCCCTTCCTGTCCCTGCCTGGGACAATCTCCCAAGCCCCAGCCCTCCACCTGGCCTGGCCTCCTCCGGCAGGAACCTCGGAACTCGAGCCTGATGTCAGGGCAGGAGCCTGTCAGAACCAGCCCAGGGACAGCAGCTCGTTCCTTGAATTCCTGCCTCTCTCACTCCTCTGGGTTGGCACCAGGTGCCGAGTGGGCCTCAGGCCAGCTGTGGGCATGGGCTCCATGCCACCCACCGCCTCTTCCTCTACATGGAGGCATTAGCCATGCCTCATCCCCATGGCGGGGAGGAGATTCTGCTAAGTCCCGGCCCCAGCTCTGTGCTGGCTGCAAAGGGCAGGCCCAGCCAGGGATCTGCAATCCTTTGCTTTGTGTGTCCTCCTAAAAAATTTTGGACAACCATGTATGTCTTGTATATTTTTCTGTTGATCTCTAAAATGGTAGCACAAGTTTAACAGTTAAAAAGTAAATAATTTATGACACATTATTTACATGCTTCAAATGTATTTAGGGCTAGAGATTTAATTTGTTCAATTTGTAGAAAATGCCCACCATGTAACCTTATTAGCAAAGCTGGTACTTATTGGCAAATTGGCCAATTCAGAATTTAATTTCCATCAAAAAAGAATTTGATTTTGTCTTTAAAATCTAAATAAAAATGTTATTTTATGTCCTCATGACAACTATTCCATTTCTGAATTATGATTTAAGCTAAGAATTGAATAGGGACGGAGGTAGAGTGGTAAGTAGGATAGAAGAATGGATGGATGGCTGGGTAAATGGATAGACGGATGAGTAGGTGGATAGATGTATGGATGGGTGGATGGGTGGGTGGAAGGATAGGTGAATGGATAGACATATGGGTAGGCGGATAGATGGGTGGGTGAATGAATAGATGGATGGGTAGGTAGATTAGGTGAATGGACAGGTGGGTGGATGGATGGATGGATGGATAGATGGATGGGTAAGTGGACATATGAATAGATGGATGGATGGATAGTGGATGGATGATAGTGGATGGATAGTGGATGGATAGGTGGATGGATGAACAGGCGGTGAATGTGTGGGTGGGTGGATGGATGGATGCATGGGTGTATGAAGAGATGGATGGATAGGTGGATGAATGGGTGGGTGGATGGGTAGGTGAATGGATAGACAGATGGGTAGGTGGATAGATGGGTGG
>NW_012144967.1:8995658-9040270 GCF_000956105.1 Propithecus coquereli
AGAGTGAGACTCTGTCTCAAAAAAAAAGAAATGAAAGAAGGGCAAGTGAGGAAAGGAGGTGGGAAAAGAGGAGCAGTCACAGTTTGGGAGAGCATGGGAGAGGAGCCTCTTAGCACTCTCCCAGCCCGCAGCCCACCGCCAAGTTCCTCTCGGGGTTGGGATCCCCTGTGCTCCCGGCCACTTCCCCCCAGGGAAGGCAAGGCCCTGGAGTCCTTCTGCCCTTTCTCCACCACCACAGGGGTTTGGAGCACTAGCTTTTACCTGGGAAGAGAGAAAAATGCCTCCTCATCCATTAGCCCTGACTCCTGCTCAGACAAGCCTGGACAAAACCAGTTCATGCTCAGTGACCTTCTATGTCTCCTGGGGAAGATCCGCTGAGCAATGACCCGGCCCCTCTGTGCTCAGCATGCACCGTGCAAAGCAACCAACCAGAGCAGACTGAGGCCTGGACCTCGGAGAGACAGCCCCCACCAATGACACAAGATATCTTTCTTCCTGGAGGTAGCCAGCCTCCCGAGGAGAAAAGTCTGAAATCAGCCTCAGTCCCAGGCAAACAGGGACGGTTGGTCATCCTGGTTACAGAGAGCGGCTCCCCAAACAGTCTTAACCAGGTCCTAAGTTTTCCCCAAGGCAGAGAGCGTCCTGCCCCCCACTCCTGAGTGCTGAGGCTCTTCCTTCCCCCAGAGCCTGTGTTCTGTCTGCTCAGCTTTCCGAAGGCAATCCCTGGCCTCTACAGGTCAGAGAGGGGCAGAGGGAAGCCCTAAACCCAGTTGGTTTTTAAGGAAAGAAAGAAATACACCTTTTCTTATTGAAGCCCCTCAACGATCCTCCCAAGCAGGTGGCTTGCCTCCTTTTTGTACAGACAAGGAAACTGGGTTTCACACACAACACCTTGTCCGAGGCCAGGGAGCTGGAAACGGGTGGTGACAGATTTGAATCTAGATCCGCTTGGCTCCGAGGGCAGAGTCTCCTCTGTAAAGACCCTGCCCTTTGGCCTCAAAGCCCATGTCTTTTCTGTTAAACTACACCGCACTTTGACCTCAAAACCACTTTGGGGTAAAATAGAGCCCAAAGCAGTGACACAAGAAGGAAAAATGACTTGTACAGAGATGTTCATGGTGATGCAACTTATAACCACCAACATACAAGCCCAGAGCAGGAACCAGCCCCTGGTTATAGACAGTGGAAGGGCTGAGCCGGGCATGGGGGTCGTGGCACAGTGAAAGGTCACCGAGCTGACCACACAGTAATTACAGCAGCTCATGGTGGCTGAGCGCTCCCTGAGTGCCAGGCACTGTTTGTAGGACTTCGTGTCCTGAGCCCCACATGTGTCCTTAACTTTACTCAATTCTTGTAAGAGCCCAGGAGATGGTCACTGGTCATGTCCCCCTTCCACAGATGTGGCAGCTGAAGCCCAAGGAGTGTGTGTACCTTGTCCAGGGCCACACGGCTAGTCAGGGAGGCTCTGCCCCAGGGCGACTGCTGCCTGCCCACGTCTGTATGGCACAGCGGGAAGTGGGACACCACACAAAAACCGAACAACAGGACCGTCTACATCGGCGAGGGCTGTCCCAAAGCGTGAGCGTGCTCTGTCATCAGATGGATATGCTGTGTCCTCAGGTCCCCTTCTCCATCACCTCCTCTGTTTACATTCTTTTATAATCATTTTTTCACAAAGGTGGCCAGGAAGTCCTAGTGTGGGTGAGCACCTGGCGCCAGGCGACAGTAAGGAAAGACAGAAAGCCATAGGACAGCTGCAGCCCCCACTCCACGTGCTCCCTGCCACCAGTAGTGGCCCTGGCTGCTCAAATTCCAGAGCTGGGGGATGGGCTCCCGGCCCCTGTGGATCCCCAGCACAAAGGCACGTGGCATTCAGCCTCCTAAGTGGCGCAGCAAGCATTTGCTGCCCGCGGGCAGCTCTCTGCAGCCATCGCCCGCCTCCCGCGTCCACAGGCAGCTGGTGGGCCCTCGGAGCTCGCATGGGCCTCACGTGGGCAGACAGAGTACGTGAACGCGGCTCTCCCAGGCCTGGGCCAAAGCGGTGCGTCGTACCTGGGCACGTGGACGAGTCTGATTGCTGTCCCAGAGTGCACAGCGCCAGCAGGGGCAGGGCAGCGGGCCCACGGCCAGGAGGCTGGGCCAGGAGCCTCCCTGCGGAGACCCCAACCCCACTCTGCTCGAGCCCCCAGCACGGACCTCCGTTCTCAGCTGCGCTCACCTGCTCTCTCCTGGACCCGACCCCAGGAAGGAACAGGGTGGCTGTGTTCCGCGCCGGCCTGGCCACTGGCTCCCTCTTTGCTGAGCTGAGACCCACCCAGGCACCCTGTCTGGGCGACCTAGAGGCCGGAAGCCCGAGACCAGGAGCCGCAGGGCCACGTTTCCTCTGCGGATTCCCTCCTGGCTGCTGGGAGCTCCCTGGCTCGTGGCAGCACAAGTCCGATTGTCACGCGGCACGTTCCCTGTGTGTCTGCGTCCAAATCTCCCCCTTGCGCAAGGACGCCCCTCCTGTTGGATTAGGGCCCACCCTACTCCAGTACGACCTCATCTTCATGAACTATGAAAAATTTCCAAATAAGGTCACATCCTGAGCTACTAGGTTTAGGATTTGAACATTTTCAGGGGAAATACAATTCAACCCATAACACCTATCACATATTTTTTTAAAAACGAAATTTATGGTATCAAGGACGGCACTGTGCACATCCTGTGACCGAACCCCCCACCCCTGCCGGCCCCGGAGAGCAGCCAGAGGCGCCACCTCCCCGTCACCCGCAAGCTGCAAGAGAACATTCCCAGCTCCTGGAAGTGAGAGGCCGGGTGCAGCCATCAGGGCGGGGCCCAGACACGGTGGGTGGAGTGTGGGTGTTTCTTACTGTGCCAAACACCCGCCCGTCACGACCCAGAACCAAGGCTCTTTCCAAGTTGCACTCGCCAGACAACTGCTTCCTGAACGGTTCCTGCTTCCCCCATGGTGCTTTACAGCTTTGGGGCATGAGCAAGGGGTGGTTGCCACATGCTGTTGGGTGGATGAGTCTGGACTTGCCCTCTAGCCAGCTCCCGGGCCAGGGAAGGGTCCTGTGAAGGCAGGAGCCTGGCTGGGCAGCAGATGGCCGCCCCCTCCTCACCCTGGGAAGGGAGACATCCACCCCTGCCCCCAGCAGGCGCACAGGAGTCTGCCCCCCCACCACCACATGGCCTGATCTCCTTCCCGAATTGGTGCCATAACCCAGGAATGCTCTATCAGCCCTTTTGTGACTGAGGTCCCCAGGGAGACCTCGCCCATGGCTGAGGTACAGGGCACCTTGTTCCTTCCCAAAGCCCCATCCCAGACTCAGTCTGGCCCCTGGGAGGCCAAGGAACGTGGAGCTAGGCCTGCGGGGCAATGGCTGGGGCAATGCCTCCCCGCACGCAGTGTATGGATTGGTCGCAAATCCCAGTTTCCCCGTTCCAGTGTGGCAACCACTGCCACCATACAAGGGCTATCCAGGCGCCAGCGTGGTGTTCAGTGCTTTACAGAACTTGACCTCAGCTCCTTCTGTTAACCCTGCCATCATTAAGCCTGCATGAGAGAATGGAATGGCTTAACTAAGCTCGTACATACAGGAGAGAGCTCAGCCCGAAACCCAGCGGGCCTAGCTCCAGAGTCCTCACTCTGTCCTCACTCTGTCTATTGCAACATGTTTCTTCTTCCTCCTCCTCGTGTGAGCCCTGGGGCATGTTACTTTGACCTCTGGGACTGCTGGCTCACCAGGAAGAATGCCTGCCTCCCAGGGTCACTGCAAGAGTCTTCAGAGCTAACTGTGCAAAGCACTGGTCGGCAGGCGGCACCCAGCTGGGGCCCAGCAAACGCTGTGTGCACAGAGCCGGGCTCTGGGCAGGACGGCGGCTCTGCTCGCTCCCAGGGAAGGGGAGGCAGGGCGGTGTGTGCAGGCTCATTTCAACGCCCAGCCAGGTGTGCAGATGAAGAGGCCGCTACCTGCCTAACATCCATCCTCCCTTTGTTTATTTAGCATCAGGGTCCCGGAGTTTTAGCTGGCACTTCCCAGCCTCCCTCGCAGCCAGGTGTGGATGTGACTCAGTTCAGCCCATGCAGAAGCTAGGTGTGCGACTCCTGGGGCATGCCCTCAGGGGCTCCCCGTCACTTCCTCTTCTCCCCCTCCCACTGGCTGGAATGCAGACAGGAGGGCAGGGGCTGGGCGGCGGCGGGGGACAGGACACAGCAGCCCGGAGTGGAAGATGGCCAGGCAACAAGGCGGGAGGAGCCCGGGCCTGCTCACACTGGCGCTGGGACTGCGCGGCCGGGAACCACCTCCCCGTGCTGCCTGGGCTGTGTTCACAGCAGTCTGCGTGACGCCCGAGCGCAGAGCCCCGGTGGCAGCGGTCACCTTTGTTATTCCCGACCCAACACTGGAGCAGGTGTAGACAGTGCAAGGGGCAGGCCGGGACGTCCTTCCCAGGCTGTGCCACGGGCTGTGGTGGAGGGAAGAGGACCGTCCTGCTCCTGAGCCTTCTACCCGAACCACTCACACAGATGATCCTGGGACCTCGCGAGCGCACTGTAACGGCCCCGCCTGAGCATGCGCAACACTTCTTCGCGCAGCAAAAGCCGCGTGTGGATTCTGCGGGTCTGCGCCCTGCTGAGCACCAACGCGGACAAGGGCCACCGTGTGGTCACCGCGGAGGCTTAGGGCACGAGGGGTCCCGGGTTCCAGCGAGACCATCTCACACCCTGGGCCACACCCCGACGTCACTGCCTTAGCTTGCCCGCTGTCTGCGGGGCCCTACGGGTGAGACCACAAAACACTGAACACCGTCTGTTTCACCTGCGGCGTGTTTGTGAGTCTACGGTTCACAACGGCCAGGAAGGTGTGACAAGGGCAGGTGAACTGGGGCAGTGTAACCGACCAGGGCAAACCACTCTGAGGCGTGCTGACCAAGAAAGCCACCTACTAACCGCACCCCTCTTACGGCTGTTTGTGCGACCCGTGCCGAGGGGCTCTGCCTGTTGGACGGAATTACATTTTCAACTCGAATTCGCCACACAGGGGTTTTCGGGAAAGAACGGCTCGCAGAAGGGTGGGGGGACGGGCTCGGGATTCCACAACCCGTCGACGTCAAGGCTGCTGCCAAGACTGAGGGGCAGCCAGTCCTCTGCCAACGCACAGAGGGGCTAATGCCAACGGGCAGCTCTGAGCCCGGCTGCTGGTGCAGAAACCGAAGTCTGCCCACACCTGCGTCCCTAAGACTCGTCCCAGCGCACAAGGCAGGCAAGGAATTTTGTCGACTCTTTTTATTAAGTTAGAAAACCAATAAAAGCAACACAACTTTCGGGGAAAGCACCATGGCTAGGTCCTCTGTGCTGAGAGAAGAAGTATGCTTTACGGCAAGGGCCCTCCCCGCTGGCCCGCGGCTTCCTCCACCAGCCCCAGGGGCCAGGGGCTCCCAAGGTCCCCGGCAGAGCCGTGGCCCGGGGGCCAGAGCCAAGTGTCTTTAGGCAGCTGAGATGGATCCCACAAGCAAAGGAGGCCGGCCTTTGGGGTCTCTGCGGGATCCGAGGAGCCCCGGGACGCAGCTTCCGCTCTCAGCCACGCGTGGCCCGCGCCCCACGGCTGGAGCGCATCGACGGGCAAACCCTGCCCAGAGGTCCCGCTCCCCAAAGCGGCCCACAGGACCAGTGCTGGTGCTGAGGTGGGAGCACACTCAGGGCTGCTCAAACAGCTGGTTTGTAATGTGGCCCCAAATCTTTTATCGACAGTGTAGCCCAGTCTGGAGCCCTAATCCTGAGCCAGCCAAGCAGTGTGTGCACATGGCGGGCGGCCGGGAAGCCCCAGGTTTGGGCACCCAGCCCAGCCCCTCCCCAAGGCCCTGAGAGGTCCCCTCACCCTCAAAAGGGTGGCCTGCGGTGAGCGAGGGAGTTTGGGGTGGCCACTGGCAGGAGCTAACCTCCCCCACAACCCAGATGCTGGGGACAGATGAGGGACCCCAGTGACTTAGGAAGTGACAGCAATGAACAAATGTTTGGCAGTTCTCTTGGGACCATTCTTAGTTTTGAGCTCAGGGAGCAAAGAGGGGACAGATCCGTGTCACCAGGAGGAAGGCCAAGACGGCGGAGGATGGCGAGTGCTGGCTGGGGACTCATCACTGTCCTCCACGCGGAGATGGCCGCAGCCCTGAGGGAGCTGCAGGGGTGCCCCAGGGTCCCTGTGTGGCCCCCAGCTCATAGCTGCTCCCCATCTGGGAGGGTAGGGCCACATCTGTGGGCAGGTGTGGTCTCCTGTGCTGTTGACAGGGGCGGAGGTCGTCACTGCCTCTGGGGTGGGCTCTGAGGAGGGGAGGTAGGGGCGGCCCCCCAGGTCACCCTGGGACCTTGAGCCTGCCGCATGAGCCCAGCCTCCCCCGTGAGTGGGTGCCCAGCTGCACCACCCTGGTCGATGGGCTGGGACTTGGGGCTTTGGGGAGGGGCCCCCAGGAGATCTCCTCTTTGACCTTGGGGGTTTGGGTGCTATTTGTTAATAAGGCCTTGTGGATGTCACTGTGGTCACCCGGTGGCGTTTTTGCCCCTTATAAAATCTGTTCTGGGTTTTCTTCTTGGCAACTTTCTGCTCAGTCCCGGTGAACCCTGCTTCCCTGTGTCTGGAATGCCACCTATGGCACGACGTCGAAGGCTGGCAGGGCAGCCCTGGCGTGCAAGGCTGTGCGGGCAGCGCTGGGGCACTGAGGCCCACCCAGTGCTGCTCCCACTCCCAGGACCCTCCGGCCCCTGCTGACCCGGCCCCAGTCCAGGACGTGTTCACACGGGTGACCTCAAGGCTCTGCAGCTGGGTCCGTCTCTCTGAGACCGGGGGGCAGTCCTGGTGGCAGCCCATGCCCCTCTGGAAGGGCCTCTCCTCCCCCACACCACTGCGAAGCTAAAGAGGCCTCCGGGGGCACACGAGACTCGGGCGATGCTTCTCTTCTTGCCTGAAGCTCAGAACGGCCGAGGCTGCTGCTCCCACAGCGGCCGAGCCCCTGCAGCCCCTCAGATGCTGGCCCGGGGCTGGTGAGCTCACGCTGTGACAGTGAGGGCTGCAGCCGTGGGGAGGGGACAAACACGCGGTCTGTGGGGGAGGGCGGAGAGAGAAAGAGAGAGAGAGAAAATGAATCAGTGGCCACATTGTTCTGCCCTAATCTGGAACAAAATGAGAATGCAGAGCCGCAGGGAAGGGCTGGAACACAGCCCTGCCACCGTCGGCCCTGGGGCCGGGCTCGCAGCTCGGAGCCCCCCAGCCTGGTTTCCCGAGTGTGGCGGCTGATCTTGGGCAACAACATGACTGGGTTAAAGGATACCCAGGTAGCTGGGAAAACGTTGTTTATTCTCCGGGCTTCGGTAGGCGCTAAGCCCGTCCCTCTTCTGCTGCAAGGGAAACCCAGGTGGTTTGGCTTTGGTTAGACTGGCTAGGCTGCCCCAGGTGTGCCTCTGAGGGTGTTTCCCGAGTCAGGGCACGGCGTGGGCACAGTCCAGTGGGCCAGGGGCCCGGCTGGAACAAGAAGGCAGAGGAAGGGTGAATTCGGGTTTCTCTCTTCCAGAGCCGGATGCCTTCTTTTCCTGCCCTTGGATATCAGAACTCCAGGTTCTGTGGCCTTGGGACTCTGGCACCAGGGGACCCCAGGCACTTGGGCCTGTGGCCTTGGACTGCGCCACGCTGCTGGCCTCCCTGGGTCTCCAGCCTGCAGCCTGCAGCCTGCAGACGGTCTTTTGTGGGACTTCTCAGCTTCCGTAACCAAGTGAGCCAATTCCCCTAACGAATTCCCTCAAATGTATCTCTCGGAGGCTCCGAAGGGGAAAAGAGAAGTGAGTTCTCCTGCCAGGCGGCACGGGCAGCTGCGCTGTCTAGTAACCCTGTTGTGTTCGTTCCTTCCTTCCTTCCTTCCTTCATTCAGTCATTCCAAGAAGCAAAGAGGCAACACAGTCGGAGCGAAACATCAACGAATGGTGATAGTATCACGGGTTTTATAGGTTACATCATGAGGTTGTATTTAACCTCCTGTGCATTTGCATTAGCTTTACAGTTGATTAAGACAGCAAACACAAGGGCTTTTATCTAGCTGTACATTTGTATATGTTTAAGTAACATAACAATAAAAAAAATGTAGCCAGCACTGGGCATCTGTGGGACACTTCCTGAAGGAGGGTGCAGCCCTCCCTCCCTCGCACTGCCAGGCTGCAGGAATTCTGCCCTCCCCAGGTTGTCACCAAGCTCCCGGAGGCAAGGGCTGGGCTGGTGAAGGCCCCTAAGTGACCCCAAGCCCCTCACAGTGAGAAGCTGAGCCCCAAGGCCCCGCACATCCTGAGCTGCTCTAAGCTGCCCAACTCACGCCGCCGGGGCCTGCCCGCCCACACCAGGGTCACCAAGCAGATGGCCCCTGCCCCAGCACACCACACACTGCCACGTGGCCCCTCAGGGGACCTTACACTCAACCTCAAAGCTGCTGGTGCTGGGGTGAAGGGCTGGGGGACCCTGACCTGCACGTGTCCCCCACGCTGTCCCGAGTCACGGAGAGGAGTAGAAATGGCACCTAAAGGCAGAGGAGCTGGCGAGCTGCAGGGCCAGCTCCTGTGTCCGCCCCCACCAGATCACACAGCTGCCCACGGGCTCATCCCGAGGCCATCCCAGTCTGGGTTCCCCTAATTTTTGGCAGTTGCTTCTCTGATGCCTGGTTTCCTCATCTGTGAAATGGGCTCATCCTCCAGCTGGGCTGGGCGGGAGCGGGCAGAGAAGGGTTGGGGGTTGTGCCTTGAAGGGCTTGGGAAAGAAAAAGAGAAAAAGAGAGAACGTTCACAGTACCCACCCTTAGCGGCTAACCAGGGAGACGGGTGTCTGCACTCAGTTCCAGGGGCCTCCTGGCCTCTGCTGGCTGCTGTGCCCTGGGGACATGGATCCCACCACAACCCTGGAGCAAAGGGGCTCCCTGGAAGTGCTGCTGGCATTTACATTCCAACATAGCAACTCTCCCCCTGCCGGGCAGCTGCTCTGGGCTGGGCTGTGCTCAGAGACGGGGCGCAGACAGGATGCCAGTAGCTGGCTCCCCAGGGACGCCTGCAGGCGTGGGGCCTGCCCGGGGCTCAAGTCCTGCTCCGGCCCCTACTAGCCATTCATCTGATGCCAACTACCTCTCCTCTCAGAGCCTCGGTGGCCGCCTCTGCAATAGCAGCACTACGACAAGCAGCTCTGGGAGGACACGAGAAAATGACAACAGAGGATGCAAGGCAGATGCCCGCACCTACCAGGAGTTCAAATGGATGGCTGGGACAGGGAAAAAGAGCTTGGGGACAGACAGCAGCTGTCATCTGGGGTGTGGAGGAGAGAGAGGCCAGTGGTTCCTGAGCTCAAGTCAGTTTTGCAGATGGATCCAAGGAACGGCTGGCCCGGTCAGTGATGCCGGTGGGGACCAGCGAGAGCTGACTTCTCACCGGCACACTTGGCCCCGAGTTACCTGGGTCAGGGAGGCAAACTTGGAGGTGCACGGTGGGTACAGGAGCCACCTCTGGCCCAGGCACTGCTAGGCGACAGTGTAGACGGCCAATGCGCTGGCCGAGGCCCTGGGCCGGGGTGTCCCCACGTGGCTGCCAGGCTCAGTGGAGAGTGTGGTCACCGGGGGTGCCACTGCGCGTGGGAGGCGGCAGGCACGCTACATCTCAGCCCCCCTGAGCCCGATCCTTGCCGAGGGGGCTTGGTCGGCTCCTCCTGATCCTTGCCTGGTGTGGGCGGCAGGGAGCCTCCCGTCTGGGGGTGGTTGGAGCCGCCTGGGGCCAGTGGCACAGGGCCCTGCTCCCCACCTGGCCTGGGGTGGGAAGAGCCTCCATTCCCCACAGGTGACACCCCGGGTTCCTAAGTTACCTGGAGAGTAGCAACAGGGAATTAATGAGGAAAAACCAATATCCTCTTGGAAGCTCACTCCTCAGGAGACAAAGAAATGTGGAAGGTCAGATTTTTCTTCCAAAGTGGAAGTGAGAAGATTAAAAAAAAAAACAAACAAACAAACAAAAAAAACAGAAAAGCCTTAAAAGAGAACGAAGCCACATTCCTAGTCAGGCAGCCCTTCATGAGCCCAAACACCCCGTATTTGTGGATTTGATGCCTGGGCTTGAGCCCTCCTGGCCTGCTGGCGTATCCCTTTAAGGGACTCGAAGGCTTGGAGGGATGTGATTTAGTGGCTGAAACATCAGCTTCCTTTTAGAAGCAGCTCCGGCTAAGAAAGACTGCTTTCGCCGCGCAGAGCTCCCAGCATTCATGTCAGCAGCTGCCGGTTCATAGAGGAAATTAATTTTCCTACTCAGGTCCCCGTGATCTGAACTGCAGGGGGCTGAGCCCGCACACAGGGACCGGTGCTGGCCCCTTCGTGCTGCTGGAGTGCAGAGGCAGGCGGGGGCGCGGGAGGGGCGTGAGCTCTGCGGCTGTCGGGGCCACTTCCTCCACAGGCTCCTCTAGTGCTGGAGGCAGAGCAGCGCCTAGGTAGGGATCTGCTGCCTCACCCTGTCCCTATCCCAGCTCAGAGCCCCCAGGGTCCCAGGCTGCCTGCCCCCATCCCAGAGCTGGGACAAGGGACAAGGGCTAGCAGCACACATCCTGGCCCTTCCCAGGACCTGAGAGTCAAGCACCAAACCCTTCTCTGGCGACCCCCAACCCACGCCAAACCCACCACCCATGCCAGTCCCTACACGAGCACCAAGAAGGCTGTGAGCACACAGCTGCCCCAGGAGAGGCAGGACCCGACCTGCGGCAGCAGCAGCAGCAGCAGCACCCACCTCGCCCCTGCGCTCTCCATCTGGCTGCACACTGGGACATCCTCGGAGCTGCGACCGCTACTCAGGCCAGGGCCCTGATCTCATGGGTTGTGGCTTAACAGCTCTGGGGTGTGGCCTGGGCTTTGGCATCTGTGCGGTGAAGAATTTGGCCTTGCCCACACAGAGGTCTGGCCTTGGCCCTCAGCTCCTATCTATGTCTTTGCATGGGGCAGAGAGGTGGCCACATCTGACAACCATGCGATTTAGGGTGGGGGTCTGGGTCATGCTGTATCCGTCCACCTGGAGACAGAGTAACCACATGAACAGTCAGTCAGCTCGTCAGTCATCCAATTCCACACAGCGCAGCCCCAGTAAAAACTGCAAACACCAGAGCCTGCGTGAGCGTCCTGGTGAGCAAGACTCTGTTATCACTCCCTGTAATAAACTATGCAGCGAGCACGCAGCCTTCAGTGAGCGGTGCGAGTCCTTCTAGCAGATTGTTGAACCTGGGGTGTTTGGGAGGCCCCTGTCTTGTAGCTGGTGTCAGAAGTGAGAGCAGACTTGTGTGGGGCTTGCGCCCTCAGACTTTTCAGGCTGGCCTAGGTGCCACATGGCACTGTCAAAAGATCCCTGTCAAAGATCCTGATGTGTGACCGTTGTATTTGGGAACCACAGTGCTGGTTTAGCTGAAGTTATCGTCCTCGTTTTGCAGAGGGGTTGTATGATTTGCTCAAGATCAACTGCAAGTAAGAGGCAAAGCTAGGATGGACCCAGAGCACACTAGCCACCTGCTGCCCACCCAGCCGCCCCCGGAAGACCCTCACGCAGAGTAGAAGCGGGCAGCGGTGCCTTCCCCCCTACTCCCATGGGCCCAGAGCAGCCCCAGCTGCTGGACTCACCTGGCTGGGCTCTGCAGGTGCTCTTCACGCGGGCAGGTGCTTCCAGGTGCTGACAAAGGCCGTGGGGATGAGCGAGTAGGGCACTGTGGTGACGCAGCTCCACGTGTCCGAAGTGGGGTCATAGCAGTCCAGGGTCTTACATCTCTGGGTCCCAAAGTAGCCCCCGACCACGTAGAGTTTGTTGCCAGAAGCCAGGGCGTGGCAGGACATGCGCTTGGCGGTCATGTCCCCGATCCGCGTCCATTGGTTGGTCTCGCAGTCGAAGCGGTAGGCCGAGGCAGCCGTGAATTCCGTGTCACCTCCCATGATGAAGATCTGGCTGCCTAGGACGGCGGCGGCCGTGTATCGCCAAGGCTGGGGACACTCAGCCTTGATCGTCCACCGGTTCTCCAAGGGGTCGTAGCACTGGACTTTGGACACCATGTCCCTGTGGATGCTGGTCCCTCCGAAAACAAAGAGCTTCAGCTTGGCACTCACCACTGCGGCATTGCTGACACCATCCCTCAATGGGGCCACCATCGTCCACTTGTTGGCCCCGGGGTCGTACTTCTCCACTTGCTTCAGGGAGACAGAAGGTGAGGCCGGGAAGACACCCGCCAGGGACGTGTGTCCTCCCACCACATAGAGGCAGTTTTCCAGCTCGGCTGACCCGTGGCCAAAGCGGGCGATCAGCATGGGCGCCGCCTTGGACCACTCCTCGTGCACGGTGTCGTACACCCACACGTCCTTGGAGACCCCATTCTCGGAGCCCCTGCCCCCGGTCACGTAGACCTTGCAGCCGATTGCCGAGGCGCTGAACTCCTTCCGGGGGCTGGGCAGGTCTGCCTTGGGGATGATCTCTTTGGCCTTGTGGTCCACCTGGTAGATCTTGTCGCACATGAAGGTCTGACCCCCCAGGATGAGGAGCGTGTGGCCCGCCTTGCGTGGCCGGGCGCAGGGGCTGGTGACCACCCCGTCGTTCTGCAGGATCCTGGTCTTGCAGCGCAGGGCCTCGTCTATGATGAGCTTGGTGCGCTCGTCAGCCATGAGGAGGGCCTCGCCGGAGACGGCCTCCTGCAGGCAGTCGGACGGCAGCAGGGCCAGCCGCACACTGCGCAGGAGCTCGGGCAGGTGGGTCTTCCGCTGCTCGAGGTCGTGCTTCACCCACTGGAGGATGGCTTCGAAGACCACTCGCTCGTCCTCAGTCTCCAGCTCGTCGCTCGAGATGAGGTCCAGCAGCGTGTCCTTGGACAGGCTGTTGAAGTCCTCGCTCTGCCGCACCGTCTCAAAGTGCACCAGGCACATGCGCCAGGAGAACTCGTAGAGCCGGCGGCACTGGTGGGCGTCCGAGAGGAGCATCATGCCCAGGCAGTTGGAGGGGAAGAGGTTCTTCTCCAGGAACTCGGCGGCGGCGTCCCGCACGTCGTGGAACTGCAGCATGTCGCCTGCCTCCAGCAGCGACTCGGCGTTCTCCTCGTTGATGGCGATGCGCGAGGAGTAGGCGAAGTCCAGCAGCAGCTCCAGCACCTCGGGGTGCAGGTTGTCCTGGAAGTTGACCGTATCGTCCCGGCTCTCCCGCAGGCCGTGGCTGAACATGGCCTCGAAGTAGCGGCTGGAGGCGGCCAGCACAGCACGGTGGCAGGGGAAGGCCCGGTCGCCTGCCCAGAGCGTGACGTCCGTGAACATGCAGTGCTTGCGCAGTGTGTTGAGGTGGGCCAGCACGCAGTCTGGGTGGGAGGCCTTGTGGAAGAGGGTGACGTTCATGGACCCCGTGCTGCTCCGCGACTTGCGGGTCTCATGGACGCTGACCGACATGGTGCACCAGCCTGCGGGGGAACGAGCCCACAGGTGAGAGGGGCCCTCCTGCCGTCTGCCCTCTTGCAGGTGACCCTTCAACCCTGGCCTCAGGTGCCCCGCCCTCTCCCCCACCCCCCTGCTCAGCTCTGCCAAGCCAAGCCCCTCTCCCTCTACCACGTCTCCAGGGACAATGAGGGCGAGAGCAGCTGGGTCTCACCCTGCCCCGCAGAAACTGGTTTGTCCTCATCAGCATGGACCAACCCTGGGACAAACATCTGTGGCCTGAAGATGAACCACCCCCTGGACAAGCTCGGGCTGGGGCTGCCTCCCATGGTTATGAGAACATGCAAATGGCGTCCCTGACTAGGGTAAGCAGGCCTCAGGGCAGCGAGGTACCCTCGCTGGCATTCGACAGTCAGGACGGCCCTCTGCAGAAGCGTTTCTTAAGAGCCCCATTTCATAGCCGGGGAAGCCACGGGTCAGAGAGGCAAAAGAGCTGCCCAAAGAGCCAGTGCCGGGATTCCCAGGTGTGAAGCCCGATCTCTGCCTTCCACTGGCCCAGGGTGACTCTGACTCCTGCAGGGTTTGCTGTGGACACCTAAGCAGCGCCTCACACACACACCCCTGCTCCCAGCAGGCTCTGTCCTGAGCTGGACTCCCAGCAGCACTGGCCGGAAGCCCCCCCTTGCCCTTGGAAAGATCTCCAAGAGCTGCTGTCATGGCCCAAGTGCTCAATGTAGACACATTTTCTGAATCCAAGGGTCTTCCGAGGCCTCTTCGCCCAGCTGGGACGAGTGATGGTTTGGAGGCGAGGCTGCCAGTGACTCACGCTTCACGCCAAGGCAAAGACCTGGACGACAGCAGGACGCGCTGAACACTAAAGCACCCAGACTTGCCTCAACCCAAGCAGTGGAGCCCGAGGAGCCCACAGAGCACCCTGGTCCCTGCAGGCGGCTCCAGGGTCCTGGGCACGGCGCGCCTCGCCTGCCGTCCTCGTCTGCCCTGCTGTGCCAGGCTGCGGGCGTGGCACTTGGAGCGACAGTCCGTGCAGACAGACAGACACAGGCTCACCACCTGCTTGATGGGGGGAGGGTGTTTCCAAGGCACTGTCACTGCAGTCCAGCTGATAGCACGAGCCAAGACCCCAGTTTCGTGCTGTGGAAAAAGTGGCCAAAAAGCGAGCTGCCTTCCGGCATCCCGACCCCTAAAGCCTGTGCTGTCTTCTTCCTGCTGGTAATGAAGCAGACAAACAAAACCAAACATTTCCTTTTCCCTTTGAATTTTCAAAAGTACATGCCCTCGCTGCCTCCCACTCCAAGTCGATTTTCTACTTAAGCAATAATCTGGTAAAGGAAGGAAGCGATTTCATGCTTCAGTGAAACGGTGAATGAGTGGCCAACCGCACTGCTCTCCCTCCCTCACTCCCCCTGGCACCGAACCAGAGAAGCCACAGATGGCCGTGATCGGAGCTGCCCGGGCAAGGTCCCGCTCCTGGGCTGGGGCAGGGAGGACAGAGGGGACCTGGCCTTGCTGCTTGGGCCCCAGGCTCCAGGCGGCAGGACCTGCCCGAGACACCACCGTGCGCAGCTGCAGCTCTGAGGCCCTAAGGTCAGCACCTGGAGGTGGGGCAAGAGTGTGGGACCCAGGTCCAGGCTGTGCCCGGTGGTCCTGGCTCCCACCAGGACCTGGGATGCCTCCCCACTCCCTGAACCTCACTTTTCTCTTCTTGTAAAGCGAAATCCCCATCCTGCCCAGGCCGCCACGACTCATTCATTCGTTGGCAACTACTTCCCGAGAGCGCTCTCTGAACCGGCCCCGGGGCCTGGCGTCACGGAGTCGGAGAGGACAGGCTCACCAGGTCTGCGGGAGGCTTTGCCGACAGCTCAGCCCTTGACCGACTGGAATTGCCCAATCTGAATTCTGGATCCTGCAACATGTTTCCCCAACCCTTGCTGTGATTGCTAAATCCTCACTCCCACTTCTGCCCCCTTAGGTCATGGGACACTTTCCCAAATGTGGCTCTGTCCCATCCTCCCCACCCCTGCCGCATCTGGACATTTTATGAGGTATTTGCTGCCTCTGATCTGCAGATCACGCTGGGAGCAGGGGCGGGGAGAGCCGGAGGACCAGGAAGGACTCCAATGCAGGGCTCTGGGCTCCCGGGCCCAAGGCCCCTGTCCAGGGTCAGGTTCAAGGGCCCTGATGCTGAGGGTCAGCCTTAGTTCCATTACCAACGCACCTGGGTTTCCAAGGGCCCAAGCACTTCATTGTACCTGCCCCTTGCACGACTCTGGCCAGCGAGCCAGGCCGGTTCTGCACGTGGGCTGAATGCCACCCTGACTTCTTGGGCTCGGACACCCTGTGAGTGGAGCCAAACCCCTCTGGGACTCTTTTCACAGACAGCCCAAGTCACAATCCCAGCTCTTTGCCTTAGTGACTATGGTCCTGGCACCTGGGCACAGCCAGCGACTGCTCTGGGGAGTGAGCTGCCACACAGGTCCTGCCCTGCCCACACTCCAGGCCTGGGAGGCTAAGGCTCTGGGGTCTTCTGGCCTGGGCAGTGGCCTCGCATGGCACTCTTTGCTCCTCAGGGTCCCCCTTCTGGTCCCAGGTCCAGACTCTAGGGCGGCCAGCCCAGAAGGCTGCAGGGTTGCCCCAGCTGCACTCTGGGGAGCCATGTTAGCAGGGCTGCCTGTGAGGGGGTTATGGACGGGACAAAGCAAGATTCAAAAGATGGAGAAAGCACCAGAAAGCGGAGTGCGTCAGAACAGAGCACCCACAACTGCCCTGAAGAGGCGGCAAAGCAGTGACCTCTCCGAGGCCAGCGCCCAACAGACAGCCCAGGGCCCCCAAGCTGAGTGGTGTCCTCCAGGTGGCAGGAGTGGGGGGCACTGGAGCAGGCTCAAAAGCAGCCCTGTCCAGCCTCTCGGAAGCCTCCCTGTGTCCCGGCTCCAGCCTTGGGGCCACGTCCACCAGCCGCTCAAGCCCACATACCCGGGCCTGTTTTGATTACCCAAGCGTCGCCCTGGGCTTTGACGGATTTAAGGCACATCATCTGACTGCACGACACTGCGATGCCACAGACCAGCGATTTATCATCCTGCTGAGGGGGATCGATCCTCACCTCCAGGGAAGCAGGCCAGACGCACCTGGTAACAACCTGTGCACTTTTCTCGCCATCCTGGGAAAGCTGACAATGTAAGAGGAAACAAAGCAGCCAAGGGTGAGACCTTCAGGAAAAAACTCTCCAGGCCCACAGAAGATTCCTGACTGAAAGCCGAAGGCCCGTTCTGAGAGGAAAACGAGGCCGTCAAAGCTGCCATTCCAGTGCCACTCCTGGCAAGGCCTGACCCCACTCACTGCCCCCCTTCCTGAGTTAGGGGACTTCAAAACGAGGGTGTCAGCTCTTCCCTGGATGCCAGGGAGCGAGAGAAGCACAGGCCTCGGCCCGGGGCTGTCCTGCTGTCACACGGCCCCCAGCAGTGAATGGCTCACGTCACCTCAGGAGCTCAGGGCTGCTGCCTCCCCCCAACCAAACAGCCCCTTGGTACAAATCAGAAGCCCCTTCCCGCTTCCCCTGCACACCAGTCTCCGAGCTAGCAGGACAGGACCTTTGGAAAATGGGAAAAGCCAAGGCTTCCGACGGCAGATGTGGCTCTGGGCCCTCGCACCAGGGTCAGAGAGGACAAGGCGGCTGGATTTCAGGCCCCCCGGGGCCTGCAACACAGTTCACGGCCACCCTGCAGGAGCCAGCACCAGTAGTGACACAAAGCCCTGTCCTGCCTGCCGCTGAGGCAGCCCGGGGTGTGTTGGAGGCAGGACTCCGACAGAATGATTTCACGGAAACAAAGAGCTGCAAGGGCCCCACTAGGCCCCTTGACCAGGCCCTGGGCCCCACCAGAGCCCATTTCAATCATTCCCATTTTATTGATAAGGAAACTGAGGTTCAAGGCTACACTCCTGGAACTCCGGCCGGACTGCAGACTCTGAGCTGCTCCTTCCTCTGCTACACTGAGGAGGAAGGTGGGGAGGGCATGTTCAGTCAGCAGGGGGAGGAAAGACGATGGAACGAGGGCTTTCTGCCCTCCTGTTTCCCTCAGGAGCCACTACACACCCTCGTCCCCTCTCCTGAGGGCAGGCAGCGAGGGCCAGGTGCACCCAGCTGCCCGGCCTGGAGGTCCTCTGCCCGCCTGGGTCTCAGAGGCTGCGCCGCCATCACCCACACACAAGGGTGGTGCCGGGGAGAGGGGCCCTGGAAACCGAAGGTGGCTTATCATGGGGCTTCCCATGAAATAAATTCCAGGAACAGAGACCCAGCCGGGGGCCAGTGTCCCACCCCGGGAGAAGGGTCCGTGGGCCCAGGCACTCATTCTCCCCCATCCTGCCTGCCTGCAGTTCCAACCCCGTGGGGAAGGCCGATGAGGGCGGTGCATGTGACGGCTGGCCATTTTGTTCCCCTTCACTCATTAGCCATGTTTCCTGAACAAGCCCCATGCGCCACGTGCCAGGGACAGGAGACAGGGTGGACGAGACCGGAGAGGCTCCTGCCCTGGTGAGGCTGGTTCTCTAGCCTGGGGCTGTGCGGGGCGTGAGAAGCAAATGAGAGAACAGGACACGTCACTTCCCATGCGCGTGAACAGAATCACACAGCTCGGGCTACAGAGGGACCAGAACATGGGCTCCTTTAAGCCTGGGTGAAGAGATGTGTGAGCTGACGCTTCAGAGATGAGCCTGAGCCAGAATGTGGCCATGGGGGAAAGGAGGGTTCCGGGCAGAGGAGCAGCCAGTGCAGAGGCCCGGCAGGAGCCAGGTTGGGCCTTCAGGGAAGGGGAGGGCTGCGGAGACAGACAGGCGAGATCTCCTGGGGCCATTGGGGTGGACACACCTCCCGCTGAGAGGCAGGGCCCTCCTAAGTGCCCCCCTGCAATCCAAGCAGGTTCTGGGACTGCTATTGTGACTGAGCAATAGAACACGGCCAAAGCAACACTGTGCCTGTTCTGGGCCCAGGCAGAGATGTGCAGCCTCCACTTCCTGTCTCTTGTGTCACTCACTCAATGGGAAACCAGCCACACGAGGAGAAGCCAGACAAGCCCGAGACCGCCATGCTGCAAGGAAGCTCAAGCCTGTCTGCAGGGTGAGAGCCACCGGGCCGTTCCCAGCTGTTCCGGCCATCTCAGCCTAGGAGCCGGACACAAGAGGGAGGAATTCAGCTTGGGCATCCCAGCAGACAGGAGGTGGTGAACACGGGACCCCAGACATCTGACCCCAGGGACTGCAATGAGCACAGGTCACTCAATCTAAAAATCCAGACAAGTCCTCATTAAGCACCTGCTGGATATCAGGCTGCACTGAGAGCTAAAACAAATAAATAAAAGTCAAGATTGTGTGGTCTTATCTCTTGAGCTGCACAACAGACATGCATAACCCAAAAGCTCACGTGCAAGGAGGACGGGCAAGAGGGCCGGTGAGGGCGAGGCAGTGGGTCTGCAGAGCTGCTCTCCTGGGTGTTCTGCTCGTGCACGGCCACGACTGGGACGAGGCAGGCCTGAGGAAGGCCAGAGTCCCCGAACAGGGACCCCGAAGGCAGCTCAGCCGAAATTGTGTGACCTTGGGAAAGTTAACTCACCTCTCTGGGTCTGTTCCCTTCAACAATAAAGTGATGATAAAACAGCAGCTACTGTCTGACTGCTGTGAGAGTCACACAGGAGGATCAATGAAAAGCATTAAGAACCGCACGGGGCCTAGTGCTTCCTCGGCCAGCGGTTCTGCCATGGCTGCTGCTGCTGTTACGCTGTCGCCAAACAAGGAACAGGGCGGACATTCCTGATCTTACTCCATCCCCAGCCCCCACTTTGAATAAGGGGCTTTCCCTGTGTATTCATTTTTAGGTTGTTCCATTTTGTAATGAGTATGTATTATTTTTATAACTGAGAAAAATATTAAAGGTTTGAGTCAAGCCTGCTGGATCTGGGTGACCCCTGCAGGTGGAAGTGTGACGATAAAGGACTTAAACGCGATTACATATCGTAGCTGTGCAGGGCTATGACCTGCAGCAAACGCTCCCAAGCAGGATTTCCAGGTGGCCATGACGCTGCCGCGCAGCCCTGCCCTGCCCTGGTGGCCGAGAGAAACAAGCCGCTCAGGAAGCTCGCTGGGTGCAGCGGTATCCATCCTTTGGATTTTCAAACAGAAAACAAACTAAGCACCCTATTAAGCAGAAAAATCTAATTGTGAATTGAAAGTAAAACGAGAATGACCACTGTAACTGAATCAGAGCCACAGATCATTCTAGATACAAGTGAATTATCAGACAATGGGTCTTCTCCCTAGATGTTTCTGCCTTTCAACGGCGCTGTCTTTTTTTTTTTTTTTGAGACAAAGTCTCACTCTGTTGCCCGGGCTAGAGTGCCGTGGCATCAACCTAGCTCACAGCAACCTCACACTCCAGCGCTCAAGCGATCCTCCTGCCTCAGCCTCCCGAGTAGCTGGGACTACAGGCATGCACCACCATGCCCAAAGCCAGCTAATTTTTTCTATATATATTTTTAGTTGTCCGATTAATTTCTTTCTATATTTAGTAGAGACCGGGTCTCGCTCTTGCTCAGGCTGGTTTCGAACTCCTCAGCTCAAACAATCCACCCGCCTCGGCCTCCCAGAGTGCTAGGATTACAGGCGTGGGCCACCGCGCGCCAGGCCTTAACGGCGCTTTCTTAAAAAAAAAAAAAAAAAAAGAAAACCTCTTTATTCAAAATATTGTATGTATCCTATTTTTTATTTAAATGCAACTGATCAGATTTGTCTATGTTTTTCACTGTATGTGAATTTATTTATTTTAGTTTTGTTAGAGCTTTTTATTGTGAACAGATTTCAAACCTGCAGTGAAGCCACAAGAACCGTGTGTGACCCACCTTCTGGTCTCAGGTGGTTGGTCTGCTGGGTGGTACTTAGCGACCCACTCCCCCAGTCCTCAGCCTCCTCTTAGCCCCATGCACCCCTCCCCCACATAGGAATGGGCTGGCCACGGGGGCAGTTGAAGATCTTGAAGAGGATTCAGCCCCCAGGGCCCGTGACGTCTACTATAAGTAAGGAATTATCTTCTCCCCTGTGCGGCAGTGGTCCTAGTGGGGTGCAGCCTGTGTTCAGATGAGGAACCCCAGTAGAGAAAGTTCACCTTAGGGAAAGGATCTAACACTCTCCCAGGACTTGTCCAGCTACTCAAAGACAACAAATGAATTTGGCCAGCTCCTGACCTACGTTTTTTTTTAAGAAACCCTCTTGCTCCAGGGGAAGCAAGCCTGCTAAGCCCGCCCACAGCAGGTGCAGACGCCGCTGCCACTGACACGCAGTGCCCCTCTTTCTGCCCAGTGCCCCTCTTTCTGCCCAGTATCTCGCCTTCTCAGCGAGAGCGGGAGCTCCGCAGACCAAGGGAGATAGGCCAAGAGGCACACCCAGGAGCTCGATCATGTTGGCTTTTACTGAGAAGACAACACAACAGTCAGAAGCAAGACAGATGTGCAAATCCCCTAGAAGCACACCCCCCAACACAGGCATTCTCAGGGGTGGGCGTGGTGGCGATTGCGGATTACTTCTAAGGGGTTAAAATTAGTTCTCCGGGAACAAAAAACTCTTATTCTTTTAATGTCTAAAGCACAGATATGTATCTGCGGTATTAAAATGTAATAGGGGCTGGGCGCGGTGGCTCACGCCTGTAATCCTAGCACTCTGGGAGGCCGAGGCGGGCGGGTGGGTTGTTTGAGCTCAGGAGTTCGAAACCAGCCTGAGCAAGAGCGAGACCCCGTCTCTACCAAAAATAGAAAGAAATTAATTGGACAGCTAAAAGTATATAGAAAAAATTAGCTGGGCATGGTGGTGCATGCCTGTAGTCCCAGCTACTTGGGAGGCTGAGGCAGGAGGATCGTTTGAGCCCAGGAGTTTGAGGTTGCTGTGAGCTAAGATGACGCCACGGCACTCTAGCCCGGGCAACACAGTGAGACTCTGTCTCAAAAAAAAAAAAAAAAAATGTAATGGGGGGTGTGTGCAATTAGGGGAAAAAGGTCTAGAAAGGCTTGGGGGTGGGGAGGTGCTAACAAGAAAAGCCTGAGAAACACTGCAGACAGAACTATTTCTACTTTGGCTTATTGTTTGCAGGTTTATCCAAAAATAAACATTTTTAAATTGTTGCAATTACAGAATACTGTTCTACAGTTTTTACCTTAACCTTTCACATAGTTGCCACTTCCCATCCTTCATTCGCTACTGAACAAAGGCTGACCGAGAGCCTACGTGTGCAACCCATGGTCTTCCTGGCCCTGGCGAAACTCAGTCTAGAGGCTCTGTAGTTGTCAATGTCTGTGAAACATAAGATCACCATGATTTACTAATCCATCCACCCAGTTTTTTGAATTTTTATCCAGAGAACAAATAATGTCTTTGTTTCTGTTACATTGCTATATTCTCTTGAGATAAATTCTTTGGAAAAGAATATATACTTTTTTTGAGACAGGGTCTTGCTCTGTTGCTTCAGCTACAGTACAGTGGCAGCACCATAGCTCACTGCGACCTCAAACTCCTGGGCTCAAGCGAGCCTCCTGCCTCAGCCTCCCGAGTAGCTAGGACTACAGACATGCACCACCACTCCTGGCTAAGTTTTCTATTTTTTGTAGAGATGGGGTCTTGCTCTTGCTCAGGCTAGTCTTTAACTCCTGACCACAAGGGATCCTCCTGCCTCGGCCTCCCAGAGTGCTAGGATTACAGGCATGAGCCACTGCACCCAGCTGAATGCTAGATTTTTGATGCCATATTGCCCTAAAGTTCTGTCTCCCAAGTAGGCCCGCCAAGCCACGCTTAAACCACTCTGCAACAAAGAGGCGTCCTTCAGCTAAGAGAGAGGTGGCACAGCACCTCCAAATCCACCAGGGAGATGGAGGGTGCCGCCTGGCTTCTCCCTGCCACATCCTGCTCCCCCTCAGCTTGGGGGAATGCCCGCACGGCCTCCGGCCCCAGAGCTGGGAGTCATCTGCAAGCTCCGGCCGTTGCTCCAGCAGGGCCAGTGAAACGGACACCGCTGCCATGAGCACAGAGGGGACAGAAACTCGACACCCAGGTTCACCCATCTGGTGAAGTAACTTGTTCCCTTCACTTGTCCAGAGAGCAGCGAGAGAAACAAAGAGGCGCAGAGCACGCGGCTCCCTTCAAAGCTAACGTCGCATCCCGACCGGGGCTCCTCCCTCCGCAGCAGGGCGGCTGGCCCTGTCTGGGGGTCGGGAGGGAGGCTGTCTCTCCTCCTGTCTGGTCCCACAGATGGAGCCATTAAAAACACTCTGGCCTAGATATCACTTTCAACAAGCCACCTGGAGTGACAGTCTTGGAGGAAAATGAACATGTAGAAATAGAACAAAAAAAAGCAAGAGCAAAGCCCCGGCCGTTTGCCGGTAGTGGGTTTCTCTCTCCCTGTTCCCCAGCTTTGTTCCCCCCCCCCCGGCCATCAGTGGGGGTGTCGAATCAGAATGAGAATGTCCCTCGACTCCTAAAGCCCAAGACACAGCCCTTCTCTCCCCACTGAGACAAGAGCAAGGGGCGGGGGGTGTAGTCAGTACAACCTCTTTGGACAACAATTGGGCAACATCTTACAAATGACAAAGGCACGTGCCCTGTGCCCCAGCATTCCCGCTCCTGGGAATTTGCCCTCGGTCACACCTGCACACGGACAAGGGCATCCACCGCGGCTTGGCTGCAGGAGCAAAAGGCTGGAAATAACCTCAGTGTTCGTGACCAAGAGGCCAGTCAGGTAAACTCTGACACGGTCACAGAGCAGAGTACGACACCGCTGTATACAAAAATTAAGCACTGGCTTTATGTGCTAAAATGAGAAGCGCTGTGTATAAGATGGTGTTATGTTAAAAACCAGGCCACTTATGCACACACACACATTATACACACACACTCACTGGTATCTGCACCAACTCTCTGGCAGGCTGTGTAGGCAATGGGTTGATCATAGCTACTGCGGGTGGGAGAGCAGGGAAGATTCAGCTCTCCCTGCACACCCGCCGTGCCCAAGGCAACACTACCTTTCAGACACCTTGCTCTACGCGGCCCTCGCACCGGAGCTTTGCGTGCATCCTTTTACTCAATCCTTCCAACATCTCTTCGAGCTCTCAGCGTCCTGACTGCACAGAGGGGCGGACGGAGGCTCTGAGAAGATGAGCGACATGCACACATCCCCAGTTTGGCTGGGGCCAAGATGCGGATCGGTCTCACTCCGAAGTCCCTGCTTAAATGGCAAAACGTGGGCTATTATGAAGAAGACCCATGTTCCTGGCCACCACCACCTATGTGCCACTACAGACGGAACACAAACCCACACCTGCCTTCCCGGAACTCGGGAGAGGAGGCAGCGCGTGGAGATGTCAGGCTGAGCGCCGCCAGGAAGGGCACGGGAGGCAGAGGGCTGGGGGACGCACACCAGGGCTGTCCTCCGGCACCTGCCCTCCTTCCCCCTGAGAACAGTGACACCCACCTGGGACCTCCCGCGTGCCAGCACTCCCACCTCTGTGATAGGGACCAGTGCCCGGTATTCACATGCCCAGTGCCTCAGTTTCTTTATTTGTAAAAGGGGTGTAAAAATAATTACACTAACCCTAAAGGATAACTGAGGGACTAAAGCGGGGGATATGGGTGTACAGAGCTGGACACAGGGGCCCAACACTCTGTTCCCATTCTGGGGGGACTTTGGGAAGTACAGCTAGTCTCAAACTGTTTGGTCTCTGGATCCCTTTATAATTTAAAAATGACTAAAGACCCTCAGGGGCTTTTGTACCACATTCGAAATTGAAATGGAGAAAAAACTGAAATGTCAAGTTAAAATTAACTATAACAAACCCATTATACGTTACCCTGATTTGATCATCATACAGTGTATACGGGCGTCAAAATATAACATGAACCCTAAAATATGTACAATTATTATATACCAATAAAAAATTTAGAATTTTTACTAAAAAATCAATTTTTTTAAAAAAATGCTTTGATTGAGAATAGTGGCTGGAGTCTCATATCCGCTTCTGCATTCAATCTGTTGAGATGTACTGTTCTGATTAGAGAATATGAAGAAAATCCAGCCTTATACAGACAGGGAGCTGGAAAAGGGAGGACATTTTATTTTCAGATGATTGTGGCTACTCTTCTTCGACACTGCACTAGGACTTGGCAAGTGGCAGTTTGTTACAGGTTAGTTGCAGTGTGGAATCTGAGTCCATTATCAATGAACTTTTGTACTCGGTGGCGTTCCCGTCCGCTGGCCTGGCCTGAGCTCTGAATGGACTGTCTACCCATGCGTGACTTCGCAGCATCGGGCATCAGTCATTTGGAAAACACTGGTTCACTGAGTCATGCACACGGGAGAGAATGAGTGAAAAAGCAAATAGCGTTTTAGTATTATCATGAAAATAGATTCGACCTTGTGGACCCTGAGAGACTCGATGCTCCAGACCACACTTTGAGAATACTGGGATAGCAGAACTTCCATATCCTCCACACTAACCATGCTTTCTTTGAAGAACTCCAGGAAAAGGGAACTTCTATAGGAAGCGTGGGGGCCTGGGGGGGGTCTCCGTCCCTGTCCCATTAGCGCTGCTATGTAGGCAGGAGAGCCCACTGCCGCAGGAGGCAGCCGGACCCAGTACCCTCCCACCCACTGCTGGCTGCCTCCCCTCCAATAACCTGGCCCTGCTCCGCTCCCCACTCCATTATCGGAAACCTCCCTCTTGCCCACGGTACCCCCTCGTTCTCCTCCAAAATAACCGCTCTCGGTGGTTTGCAGAGGGCAGGCCCTCCAGCAGCAAAGTACAGGGGCCACGCGTGAGCTGCCACGCTTGGGCTTCAGAGTTGATGATTCTCGGTCTCTTGAAATTACATATGTACGTATATTTATAGCAAATACATGGGTGCCCATAAATAGCCACTCATTCATGTATACATTTTTAGCACATCGTTCAGCCACCAAGTTCCAGTGTCTTCCTTCCTGGGACCCTTGTGTCGAGGCCTTCTTTCCCGCCCTCACCACCAAGGCTGGGTTGTGACAGGGCCACTGTCCCCTGTCTCTTCCCACGCCCACCAACCCGGTGCCAAATGGTTAGCGATTGACCATTTGATTGAACCACTCCTGCTCCAAAGCCTTCAGTGAGGCGCTGACATCCAAGCCTTGTGCAACCTGTTCCCCTTTCCAGCTTCACCGCCCACCCCAGCCCCTCTCCCTCCCACCACTCACTCGGGCTCACTCTGGGCTTTCCCGCTCTCCCTCCTCCCCTCCCCACACTCACCCTGTTCCAGTTCACCCCCGCCAATAATCCCTCAACCGTGCCCCCCTCTGGACTCTACATTGGTCTGGCATGTAGATGGCCTTGTTCACAGTAGATGCTCAAAACAGGAATGCAACAAGTAATGTCTGAGCACCTACTATGTGCTGGGCCCCGTGCCATACACAAGAGATATGAAACGCAGTGAATCAAACTTTTGTCTCGTCCCCTAGAATGCACATTCTAACACCCTTTTGTGTATTTGTGGCAGCAAAGCAATGTTCTCCTCCTGCTGTCCAGCAGTCTTCACTCCTTTAGGTCACTTCAGATTGTGCCCTTATCTAGACTGGCGACTCCTCAGGGACAGTATTCTATGTCACTTTTGCTGCCTATGACATATTTGATGCTTAATAAAAATGGCTGAATGGAAAGTGGATTAGCCACAATATCCACTGGAATAAGAATCAAAATGATCCAGAGATCTGTTAGACCCATGGAGAGGTCCCTGGTGTCTTCCATGTTATTTTTGGTATGAACATGTTTTATATTTACGCATTTTAAATGCTAGATGGGAAAGAGCCACCTTCGGCCCTGTTCTAGATCGTGTTCCATAAATCACACAATGCCAATCTTGAGCAGCCTAACAGGGAGGACAGGTGTAGAGTCTCTGGTTTCAAATCCCAGCACTGCTATTTCTACCTGTTAAGATTGGCTTAAGACACTTCTCTGGGCCTCCGTTTTCTCATCTGGAAAATGGGGATGAAAATAACTGTCCCTACCTCAAGGAACTGTCTTGAGAATTAAATGACAGAATACAAGTAAAGAGCTCAGCACAGTGGGATACATAAAATCCGCTCAATTCATGAGAGCAGCTGGCATTAATATTTATTGCTGTTGTTGCAGCCCAGGTCAGCATGAGCCCTGGGGTAAAGGGCCCAGATCTCTACCCATGGTTTTCTTCCTGTGGTCACATTACCCTGCATGACAAAGACGTCTGCAGATGTAATGAATGTTCTCTGCATATGTAATTAATGATGTTACTAATCAGTTGGCCTTAAAAAAGGGGGATTATCTGGTTGGGTCTGAACTAATCGGTGAGCCCTTTAAAAGCAGTGTTCCCCTCTGGTCTCAGAAGTGGAAGTCATGGATTTGAAGCAAGAAAGGATCTGGGGCACCACTGCAGGCCTCAAGAGGAAGGAGCCTGAGACTGGCCCTGGCTGTGGCCAGTAAGGACACAGAGACCTCAATCCTATAAGCACAAGGAACTTGATTCTGAAAGTGCCTGGAGGCAGATTCTTCCCCAGAGCTCAGGACAGTTCAGTGCAGCCTATACCTTGATCTTGGACATGTGAGCCTCTAAGCAGAGAACCAAGTAGCCAGCCCAGACTTCTGGCCTAGAGAACTGTGTACTAACAAATGGGTATTATTTAAGCCACTAAGCTTGTGGTGATTTATTATGCAACAGTAGAAACTAATAATTCTGGCCTCTAGCCATAATGCATAGATATTAAAAACACATCAGGTACTCACCTAAAAGGTCTGGGGACGACTCACACTTTTTACATTTCTTCGATTACTAAATGTGTGATTCTTGAAATCAGCGACTGTCTTATTTACCTCTATATCCTGGCACTTAGCAGAGTAGGTAGCACAGAGTAGATTCTCAATAATTTCATTTAACAAGCTTCAACTTCTTGGGCAGTTAGGAACTACACGGCTTACAGCTTCCCAGTTGCACGACCAGCCAATGATGAGGTTTTCATGTACAATTATCCAGGCAAAACCCAGCAAGGTTCTCTTTTTTTGCCTAGAGGAAACTCCAGACACTGGAAGTGGTTCAGGGGAATCCACCTGGCAACCAGGGTAGGAGTGTGTCCACGTGCAATAACCTCTTGCTTTACACAGCGAGTGACTGCCGTGCACTGGCCCCTGCCTCGGTCTGCGGCAGCCACTCGGGACTTAGCCAACCAGCCAAACCCTGACATTTTGCTTGTAATTGTACCTTCCAGTAAAAAGTCCTGCTTGGAGTGGTAAAAATAGCAACAGCAACTTCCTGCAACAGATATACCAGTTGATGGTGGTGCCTGAAGGGAAACCTGGTGACCTCACTCTAACAAGGGAAAAGCCTTCAAGCAGCGCTCGGGGTGGCAGTGGGGCAGAAGCCCAGCAAGGGCAGACCCACTCAGAACCAGCTCTGCAGCGAGATGCTTCCCTCACTCCCTTAATGAAACACCCGCCTCCCAGAATCAGGAGCTCTCTGATAAATGCAAAATCTGCCTTCAGAGGGGCCCCTTCCCCTGTCCTCCCCCACTCCGCTAGCCAGAGTTATGGAGGCAGGAGGCCTCCCTACCAAAGCCCTTTCTTTCTTGGGGCGTCCCACTGTCCCCTTGGTTCCCTCTTCCCCCATGTGCACTTGCCCCAGAGGCTATTCCACCCAGGCCGGGCTGGTTGGGATAACAGGAGCCTCCCCCCAAGCTTGGTTCTGAGTCACCCCAGGGGAGCAGGGATCGCAGCCACACCTGGATGCTCTTCCTGAAGGGTGGGGCGAGCCCACCTGGGAATGACAGGTGGGCCTGGCTGAAATGTCTGTAGGCACCTGAGCCCATGCCCCCTGGCTGGTCCGCATCACGGGGCCTGAGGCCGCCAGGTACCATGCGGGCCTGGTTTCCCCTGCCCCGAGAGTCTGCCTTTCTGTCAATCTCCACAGCTTTCCCCTCCTTCCGTCTCTATCTAAATCAAGGCCAAGGGCCCTTTTTGGCAAATCTTTTGTTTGTTCTAAAGCCTCCTGTTACAGGGAAACAGACACAGACTCCCCAAGTAATAAACATGGAAATTCACAAAGTCTTGGAGCCGCAGCCTTTGGCCTCTACCAACAGGTAAACAGGGCCCAGTCCCTGGTGGCCGATGCCCCTTTCTGGGCCTCCTATGGACCGGCCGGGGAACTTTGTCTGCACTCCTGGCTCACTTTACTCCTGCAGGGGAGACAGGAGGCAGGCGGTCGCAGGCCAGCCCCCCGAGGCGCTCTCACGCTGGCCTGACCACTCTCTCAGGCCAGGGAGGGTCCTTCGCATCTCTGGGACAGATGCCTCCTCCACTCCGCGCAGGCAAAGTCACCCCAGCCCCTCCCCTGGATACGCTGGCTGTTCAGAAACACGAGAATTCCCTCGAATGTTCCAGATATTTGGCTTTCCCTAGTAAAACCCACGCCTCCTCGTGTTTGTAGAGCTTTTCAGCATATAACGAACTTTCAGGAATGTTTTCCCATGGCCGGTGCACAGCAGCCCGGCAGGGGGCAGGGCCGGGACTAAAGGGCCTCACTTCACAGATGAATACACACAGCCAGGAGCTTCCCAGTCCCCAGCTGCGGTCAGGAGACCAACAAGAGGCAGACCCAGCACTCGCTAAACCTTGATCTTCTGGGAAAACAAAAGTGGACTAGAACCAAAAGGAAAGCCTGAATAAACTAGATCACTTTTCTTAAGGAATAATGAGACACCCCGCCCCACAAAATCACACTAGCTGCAACTGTCATACGTAGCAAAACGGGCGCTCGGACACTATGGTTAGTGGGAGAGTAAACTAAGTCTCTGCGAAAGGCATTTGGTTTTAACGACGCAAATTTGAAATAATCACGCTTGCTCATGAACACGCGTGGCTAAGGACATACAAGACGTCACTGATCGCGTGGGGAGAGATCGGGCCTCACCCACAGTCTCTCATCAGGAGACAATGAGATGAACGGCGGTTTGGCCGCAGCATGGATACCACGTCGCTGGGAAAGGGGCAAGAGCTCGCCCACGGGCTAAGTGATAGAAGCTGTAGAGTATTGAGTATGAGCCAAACTACGTAACAACGAAATCTGTGCCTACCAAGGGGGACCAGAAGGGCAGACACCAAGCTGTGGACAGGGCCAAAGGAGGGGCAGACTCTCACACTGCGCTCCATTCCCCTACATCTTACATTTATAAAGGAAATCTGTCTTTCCTTAAAAGGAAATCCTAAAAGGATCCTTTGAAATCTTAAAAGGACAATGTTTCCCTCAGCCTCCCCGTGCACTGGGAGCCCTCACACTAGCCGAGCCCCCCACACCGCCCCGCAGAGGCCTTCCTTCCTTGACCCCCTGCGCAGAGGGTCCTCCTCATCGGACCCTTCTTACACATCCCCGTCCACTTCCCCTGCGGCTGCATCTTTTGTCTACCTGTTGTCGGCCTCCCCGGCAGAATGGGGGCTTCAGGATGGTCGGGGGGGAGGGCGCCTTGCCTTGCTCTCTGCTGAATCCCAGAGTCTGGCAGAGAACTGACGGCAAAAATATTCACTGAACACATTTGGAACGAGGAGACCAACAACAGCCCAAGTTCTCCCCTCTGCCGTGAGGACAGTGGGGCAGACTCCCGACACGCTTGCCACTCGCACCCCAGTGCGGTGCCATCACCACCTGAGTGGCTGCCTGCCTCGCACATCGCGCATCGGACACTGAGCTCCCAAGGAGGGACCCTCTTTGACCCCGACTTGCCTTCCCCAGTCTCTAGCCCAGAATGAGCCACTCGGAAGGCAGTAAATAAATGTCTGTTGCACGAATGGAGCTGGACACCTCCCTCCGTCAGATTTCCAGGGCTGTGAACAACAGACGCATTCACGGGTCACAGGACTTGCTGCCAAGGTCTCACAAGCCGGGCTGCAGCAGAACCTGAACTCTGGACACTGGACAGCATCGCCGTGGCTTTCTAGAAAATGAGCTCCTCCAGCTCTTGGCCTCACTCCTGCTCAGACAAATCGGCCTGGCCAACAGCAAACCTGGCTGGCAGCTTGTCTTAGGGTTTGAACGAGCAAAGCTTCTCTTTATCTTAATTAGGAAATTAATTCTGTTCAGCTCAGATTGATCTGTGGTCAGCCCAATGGGAGCAGGCAGAAAATAAGCAAGGTTTTTGTCTCCACCCTATCCCTGCATCCTACTCTCAACCTCACAGCAAACAGTCGAAGGCGTCGCCCTGGCGGAGGTGGGTGGGGAGTGACACCGAGGAGGATGTGGTCCTCAGGCTGGTGGCAGCAGATGCAGCTCTCCCACGGCTCCCACGGCCCCCGCCTCCCCGGGGAAGAGCCATCCAACTGGTCTTGCAGGCGCCTCCTTGGCAAGACTGGCGCACAGCCACCTCCTCTCTCATGATCCTCCCTGCTCCTTGGAGCTCTGGCTCCATCTCTCTGCCAGGAGGTGGCCCTGGCGCTGTGCCCAGGGGACACCCCGCAGGCAAGGTCTCACCCCGTCCGTTCCAGAGGCAGGTCACCCTGGGGGCTCCCACAGCTGCTGCCAGGATCCCCACCCAGGGCCAGCCAGAGTGGCCTTGGGGAAGGAGTCACCCACACAGCACCTTCCTTCGAGCCCATGCCTCCTCCCCCAGCCCAGTCTTCTGGCTTCACCAGCCCCTCCATACCGAGGCCCCAAACTCTGAGGCGGTGGGCAGGGGCAGGAATCTGCGAGCAGGGCTCAAAGAGGGAGGAGATCCTGTTCGCTCTGGAGTTACTGGGAAAATCTGACTCAGTCTCCACTCTGTGAGAAAGGAAGGGAAACTGGGAGCTTGCCTACTGCACCCCTCCCATTCTATAGGTAGAAACATTAGGGACCAGAGAGAGAAAGTAACTGGCCCAAAGTACACAGCACACATCAGAGGCAGAACTGGAATCAGAACCCGGCTCCTGACTCCCAACGCAGTTCCTCTGCACTCTACTAGCTGCCTCTCAAGCCCGTGCTTCCTGTGAGGGCTAAGCAAATAGCTCGAGCCTTATTTATAAAACCACTTAACATCAGAGCTTGCAAGAACCTGTGAGATTGTACAGTAAAACATTTAATAGAAGCATTATACAGAAAAGTGCCCACCCATTTTACAGATGAGCAAATCGAGGCCCAAAGAGGTAAGGGGACCTGCACAGAGCCACACAGCCAGGCAGGGGCAGAGCAGGACTCCCACACTCCCACTTCAGTGCTTTTTGCCAACATATTCCAGCTCTGAAGGTTCTGACTATGCGATGTGAAGAGGTGAAGTTGGCCCCCAGCAAGGGGGTGGCCCAGGTGAGCCTCATACAGACCCAGCCCAGGAGCAGGAGACCACTGTGGGGGAAAAGAATGGCTGGGAAGATTTTTAGGTATTTGCACAAAATATGGTGCAATTTCCCAACTAAATTAGATTTTTGAACCACAGAGCTGCCACATTAAAAAACAGAGCAATAAGCCACATGCACCTACCCTTAATCATCCAATAGGGCACTGACACAGGGCCCGGAAGGGAAGGTCTGGCAGTAAGAAAGAGCAGCACGGAGGGCAGGGCCAGGGGCGGGGGTGGGGGCGGTGGCTATGTACCCAGGAGAGGGCTAGAAGTCAGAGGCAGAGCGCCAAGCACCCAAGGCCCATTCTGCGCCCAGAGGACGGGGCAAAGGGAAAGGGGTGCCTGATGCCTATCTGGTGCCAGATACCATGTTAGGGGATTCTACAGAACAGCAGTTAATCTGCACAGTATGCCTGTCAAAGGCCAATGAGACTCAGTGAGGTTAAGGAACTTGGTCACAGACACACAAACGGCTGGGAACACTCTGGAACCCCAGGCATGTCCAAAGCCCATGTTCTTTCCACTGACCTTGTGTTAAATAAAGAGATTTAATAAGGAGCCCTTCCCATCCTTGACCTTCCCCTCTGCCGCCCTATGCCCACAGCACCTGCTCCCCAGCTCCTAACAGCCATTGAAGGACCTGGAGGCAGTCTGGCAAGGTGAGCTTTAGCTACCTTCAGAACTGGTATGGGGACAGTGCTGTGTGCTGCTAGGGGGATGAAAGGGGCTGGAACCTGCGGGGGGGACTGGGCCAATTTCCACCACCTGGGGGACGATATGGATGGGTAAGTCCTGCTGGGATGCTGTGACTAGAAGCTGTGGATGCTTAAGTTCTCCCTCCTCCTCCCCTAACCCCGCAACCTCCCCACCCCTCAGCTTGTCCCAAGTAAGTGTTTCCTGGCTGGGAAAATACTTCAATAGCGCTGGCTGGCTGAGGCAATTAAATTACGAAATTTACCACACTAGCTGAAAACCAGCATCTTTAATTAGCCAATTCATTTGTGTCTGGCCACTGTTTTCTTGCGCAGCTCTGCCCACCCTGGCCAAGCCACGCCCACACTGCCTGCTGGTACAGAGGGACTAAGGGCTCAGGCAGGGAATGCACTGGTCTTTGGGATCAGGGGGGTGGGTTCTCCCAGGACCCTCTCAGAAGAGAGGCTGCATCTAGAAGCCGTCCAGCTTCCTGCAAACGCCCGGGACTGCTGGCTGTGCAGGCCAGAGCACCCTGGCCAACAGCGCACCTTTCTCTCACCTCCCACCTGCCCTCTCCCTGACCTCAGCCTGCGCCTGTCTCAAGGTGGGCAATGAATTGGCCTCTGGGAGATGTACGGGTGGGTGGCAGAAGAAAAGGCAGCTGTCCCAGGCTGGAATCCGGGCTGCGGCATGCCTCTCCCGTCTTTAGTGGAGGCGTCCTCTCTCAAGGAAGACTTGACCGCCGGTGTCCCCTCACTCCCCTTGCTGCCTTCATCGCCGGGCACTCTGCACACTATAATGTGTCAGGGATCCAATCCATGTGTGAGCACCCCCTCATCTAGGAGCTCCCTGAAGGCAGGGTCCCCAGCACCTAACCCAGGGCCTGACACACAGCAGGTGCCCAATCAAGTGTGTTCAAACAATGAATGAATGAATCAATAAATCAGTGACAAATCACCTACTAAATAATACTCCCACTCATCCTACCCTCCCGCAGCAGTGCTAGATGGGAAGAAGCAAGCCGGCTTTCACCACGTAAGGGCTCTTTTTTCTTCCTGCTCTCCTCTGCCCACACTGGGTGCTGGCGGGTTTAAGACGCTATTAGGGGGCACGGGGCTGCAGAAGCTGCCTGCAGTGTGGAGCGTACAACTTGCCCACAGCTCTTCTCTCTGCACCACACACATAAATCCAGCTGCAGCAGAGACCCAGGACGAAGGTTTCTTATGTTTCTCTCCACCTTCCTTGTCACAACCTCCCTGAAGTCACTGCCTGACAAATGACTCAAAACCAAAACAGCTGCCAGGCCTGGAAGACAGCTTCCCAGGTAGGGAAGACTTCGTGTCCTACTTTTCCCCAGGCCCCAACGCAAGCCTCACCAACACCCCAGGAATGCCAACAGCACACCTAGGTCCACTGAACACCAGTTCCACCTATGAACGGAGAGACTGAGGCCCAGGGTTCCAAAATCCTTGGCCCCAAGTCACGGTCACCAGAATCTGTCCGTGACAAGAACGTGGGGTACTTGTCTCCTCTCCTTGTGTCTCCAGCAACTTCCTTCCCTCCCTCCCTCTGCTGCACTGACAGTGTGCAACCAAACATCCAGACACCTGGCACTCTCTGCCCTGACTACCACGGAGAGTCAAACCCAGCCAGCCTTGCCCGTGGTCAAAGCCACTGGGACCAGATTAAACCCGCAAGGGGCCTGGGTCTGCCTCCACCCACAGTCCCCTGGGTCAGGTCTCTATAGAGATTTTTCTTTGTTCAAAGACAGTGGGAATGCACTTTGGGGTCTTTGGAGCAGCAGCATAAAAAAAGTGTCTGGTGCCCCCAGGGACACAATCCTCCAAAAGAAAAGCTTCTAAAGCAACTATGGAGGAGAAAAGGGGGTGGGGGCGTAACAACGTGGGGTGGGGTCCTGGAACCAGGGCAAGATGGGGGAAGAGGAGAGTCAGGCTGGAGACTTGCCCTGGACCTGCTAGCTTGGCCACCACCCAAGTGAGCAGGTGGATATGACTCTAGGAGTGTGACCACAGCTCTGCTGCTCGACAGCTCGCTGAACAGAAACGAGGGGCCCTGTCGGGCGCGAAGTAAACGGTCTGGTCCGGGGCAAAGGAGCGGCAGGCTCCGGGGCCGGCCCGTGTGGACGGCATGTCCCTGGTTAAACCCTCGGCCTCGCTCTACACCAGGCAAGCGGCCATCTGGCCCTCGGTGCGCGGGGACTTCCCTGGGCCCAGGCGCAGAGCTTCGTCGCTCACATCCTCAAAGACAAGCAGCCTCCTCTTTCCAGGATCAATAGTAATTTTTTAAAAAGAGAGTCTGCGGACTCAATGAATCAACCACTCCCAGGGGAAAGAGTAGCAGCTCCCGCGCGCAACATCCATTTGCAAAACAATTCATTCCCTCGCCGGGTCCCCAGGCACGAGCGAGGCGGGAGAAGCGAGGCTGGGGAGCGGTGGCTGACCGCAGGCCCCCACCATTGTCCCCGAGCCCAGTGTCCCGAAGCCCCCCCGGGGACCCCGGCCGCGCTGCGCTTCTCCGGGACGCGCGGCCCCGGGAGGCTCACTCGACCCCGGGCTCCAAGCGCCGGGTCCCAGCCCGGGGCGGGGGTGACAAGTCCCCAGCGCGGGTGGCCGGGGACACGGGCGCAAGCCGGCCCGAGGGCGCCCCCAGCCCGACCCCGGTACTCACCGCTCGGGGCGCTGCCGCCCGGGCCCGCCGCCGTGCTCGGACACCCCTCGCCGCCGGTTGAGCTCTGCAGCCCCAGCCGCCGCCGCCCCGCTCGGCCGGCTCGCCGCGGCTCGGATCGCGCTCCCGCTGCGCTGCCGCCGAGCCGCCGCCAACAAACTAGTTTCTCCGGCCTTCCCGCCCCGCCTTCCGGCCCGACGCTCAACAGCCAATCAGAGGCGGCGCCTCTGTGACGGATGGGCTGGCGAACCCGTAGTGCAGCCGCAGGAGGAGAAAGGGGCGGGCGCCCCGGCCGGCTGGTACTGCGGGGGCGGGGCGGGGAGACAAGGGCAGCCCCCGGATTCTTAAAGTGACAGGCGCCCGCCCGCCCCGGGGCCCAAGTTTGGGAACACAAGGCGACAGCGTTCTAGAGCTTTCCTAAGAGGAGAGCTTTATATACTGTATATGCCTCTTACTTCTGTCCCCGGATCACGGGCTTCGTAGGCCTCTTTGGACTCTCTGGAGCCACAGATTTAGTTGTCCGAGTGTTAAAAGGAAACCCTTTCTCTTACTAAGGGCTTGTTTCAATGTCTGGGATTTCTGCAGCCACCAAACCCCACCTGTACTTGAAATCTGTATTTTTCGGGTCTCCTTTCTGTTTCATTTATCACTAAACTCCTTTTGTAAGCCAGACTTCAAATGTTCATTCATACATTCATTCATTCATTCATTCCACGAACATTTACTGGGCGCCTGCGCTGTGTGCTAGTCTCGGAGGAGAAAGCGCTGTAATTCCTCTGCTTGCATTTCGGGTTTACAGCTCATTCCGCCCCTTCAGCTTGCTGTAAATCCAGTGTCTTCATCTGTGAACGGGTAGGTAAAAACTCATAGGATTATTTGGGGGATTAAAGGAGACAAACTCCTAGACAAAGTACTTACGCAATAAATGTCCTTTCTTTTTCCCCCCTCCCACTGAAAATGGATAATTCAAGTAGGTCACTTAAGGGTACAAAGAGCCCTGATAAAGTACAGAAAGTGATAAGTGCGGTAAAGACTGGGGCGGGGAGAATTCCGAGGAGGCAGAGATCACGCCCATGGGAGGTGCAAGGAAGGTTTACAGAGGAGGAAGAAAGTATACAAAGGATTTGGGAGAGGAGATTGTGAAACCTGGAAGATAGAGCCCATGGGTACAAAGCTGCTTAGACAGGACAAAAGAGATTCCAGGCTTAAAAGACGGTGAGATGATAAAGACACCACCGGGGAGGCATTTTTGGAAAACTGTTTGGTGTGGGGGCAAGCAGCCCAAGATCTATCTGGGTTTGAATCCCAGCTCTGCCTCTCAAAAGCTGGGTAGGACCGGAGGTAGACTGCTCAGACTTTCTGAGCCTCTATATCTTACAGGTGAAAGGAGGATTCTAAAACCTTTCTAGGCTGGGTGTGGTGGCTCACGCCTGTAATCCTAACACTCTGGGAGGCTGGGGAGGGAGGATCGCTCAAGGTCAGGAGTTCCAGACCAGCCTGAGCAAGAGTAAGATCCCATCTCTACTAAAAATAGAAAAAATTAGCTGGACAACTAAAAATAGAAAAAAATTAGCTGGGCATGGTGGCACATTCCTGTAGTCCCAGCTACTCGGGAGACTGAGGCAGGAGGATTGCTTGAGCCCAGGAGTTTGAGGTTGCTGTGAGCTAGGCTGACGCCACGGTACTCTAGCCCAGGCAACAGAGTGAGATGCTGTCTCAAAAAAATAAAATAAAATAAAATAAAAATAAATAAAACCTTTCTTGCAGGGTTATTGTAAAGTTAAACAAGATAACATGTATAATAAGCCTAGCACCTAGCAAGTGCTCAGTATAGATTTGTGCCCCCATTTGGCCAGATCTGCAGACATCTAAGACACCAGGGTTCTGATATTTAAGAAGAGTATTGGCCAGAGGTAAGAAGCTGGCCAAGTGTACTCTTAAGGTGCCTTCAGAAGGGAAAAGGTGGCATGGAAGTAATTGCTTCATTAAAGAAATGACACAGATCACATTTGTAGTTTTAGCATCCTGCCAATTTTCTAATGCTAAAGTATTTATGTAATTGTTGGTTGAATGAAGTACCACATGAAAAATTGATACTTAGCAAGTTCATAGCTGTCACTTATTATTCCGTGCAGGTTTTCTGTAAAATTATAACTGCCAACCATCTAAAATCTGGTCCACATTATCATTTTTCCCCTCTTCAACTCCAAGGCTTAAATTAGATACTGGAATATATGAAAATCAAATACAGTATAGGCAACGGAAAAAATCAGACCAAGAACACATACTGAGCTATTGAAATTCGACACGATTTGAAAGAAGATGGAAAGAGGAGATGAAGCTTGCTTTGCCACTGGCCTCAGTCCTCATTGTAGACCCTGGGGCATCGCCGTCCTTACCAGCCAGCACTGTAATGACCTGCTAACCTGCTAGCCCACCCCTCTGGGCAGGGAGTTCTGGGAGGGCAGGGACCACGCCAGTCATCTCAGAATTCTTGGTGCCACACAAAAGTTGTCTACACAGTTTTGAAATACTATGAATAAATCTCATATCTGTTAGAATTAGCTTTTGCTGCATATGACAGAAAACCCAAAATTAACTGCGACTTACACAAGATAGAAGTTTGTTTCTTGCTCATGCAAAAGAAATTTAAAGTTAAGCAATCCCTGGTTGGCAAATCTACCGTTGTCAGAAACATGGGCTACTGTATTTTTATTCCTTATTCCTAATTCTTGGTTTCCATTTGCAAGGTTGTCCTATAGTCCAAGATGGCTGCTAGAGCTCCAACTATAACTTCCACATCCCAGACGGCAGGAAGGAATAAGAGCAGAAGAGCATGAGATGTGTGCCTCTCATCTTTGTTAGCGTCATGTAAACAGACTGCAGAAGTCCCACGCGACACTTCCACTTACACCTTATTGGACAGAGCTTAGTCTACCTACTTGCAAGGGAATTTGAGAAAGGTAGACTGTTATATGAGTACATTGCCTCCCCAAACAAAGTCAGGGTTCTGTTCACAAGGAACAGGGAATAACGGATGCCTGGTGTCAACCAACAGTCCTGGCCAACACCTGTTTCTCCTGAGCATTGCCATCTGTCCAGTGTTCCTGGTGGCCCAGAATCTAAAGTCTTGGAAATTCTGGGATGAAGTGTGGAATGCAATTCATACTTATTAGTAGATGATTGAACCCTTGGTTCTCCTTCTACCTCTCTGGGTGTTCCTTTTTAGTCTCCTCTGCTGATTCCTCCTCACTTCTCCGACTTTGAGACTTTGAAAATTAGAGGGCCCAGGAAGTGAGTGCAGATAGATAAGAAGACCTCTTCCCTACCTACTTCTGCATTCCATGCCGTTTGTTTGTTTGTTTTTTGAGACAGACTCTTGCCCTGTAGACTGGGCTAGAGTGCCATGGCCTCAGCCTAGCTCACAGCAACTCCTGAGTTCAAGTGATCCTCCTGCCTCAGCCGCCCGAGTAGCTGGGACTACAGACTTGCACCACCACACCCTGCTAATTTTTCTATTTTTAGTAGAGATGGGGTCTTGCTCTTGCTCAGGCTCATCTCCAACTCCTGAGCTCAAGCAATCCTCCCTCCTCAGCCTCCCAGGGTGCTAGGATTACAGGCGTGAGCCACTGTGCCCAGCCCAAGTCTTCAATTTTTGATCTAGCTTCCAAAAGATGGAAACCCTGGTCAGGGGGACCCACCCGGGGTGGGGCTATGGCAAAAGGTGGCTTTGTCAGCTTTGGTTCCCAAGGGAGGGGCCGGATGTCGGTGGATGCCATCCTGGGAGAGCAGCTGGGATCAATGTTACCTGTGAATCACTGCTTGGGCCCTGGGCACACAAAGGAGCAGGAGGACTAGTCTGGCAGGGACAGTGGCTGCAGGAGGTGGGAGGGTGTTGTCTTCACCTGGTGGCAGTGTGGGAACTGCACAAGGAAGAAGCCATCTGACCCTCACTGCTCCTTCCACCCCAAGAAGCAGCAGACACTCAGTGGTCTCTATTCCAGTAGTGCCCATGAACCCCCTTTCCCCAGATCATTCCCCCTGCACCTCTGGAAATGCCACAGTGTAGGCCTTTTTTGACATAGAAAGCGTGTTCATGCACCAGTAGGCTCTGGTGGTACAGGAAGGCAAAATGGTGACCGTTTGGGTATACAGGGCAGCAGGCACAAGCAGAGACACCGAGCAGAGCTTCAAATGTCCAAGGCCCAGCCGGAGATGCCAGCAGTGGAGGAGCCGCCCAAGAGTGGGGTGAGCTGCAAGGAGGAAGCTGAGGGGCAACGTGGAACACACGCCTCCATCTGGGAACACTGGCCGGGCCTGTCCCGCTCCCTTGCTCCTCAGAAACTAGAAGGAAAAACAGAGTGGGGAACAAACGTTAAAAACAGCTGTTGAAGATGCAAAACAGTGCGTATAGTGTGCTACCTTTCAGCCCCCAAGTGGGAAAAATAAGAAAGCACTCTTGGAAATGCAGGATGAATAAAGATACCCTGGAGGACATTCAGAAGATGATTGAGTAGGGCCCTGTGAGCGGGGAGGGCCAGTGGGGGCAGAGATGGACACCTCGTTAGATAGTTTCATTTCTGACCCTGGGAGTCTACCACTTACTCAAAGAATGATTGAGAAACTAAGTTGGAAGCTTGAAAAATGAAATAAAACTCTATACTTCTATATACAGATTAGAGGAAGGAGAAGGATAAAGGAGACATGTACTCTATCCATATGGTCTGGAGTTTTAGAAAAATGTATTCAGGGTTTCTTTGTATACTTAAAAATAAAGTTTAGAAGGAAGGAAGAAAAGAAGGGAGAGAGGGAGGGAAAGGGGGAAGAAATGGCGTTTGGAATTAACCAGAACAACCTGGGTGTGCGTCCTGGCTCTACTACCTACTGGGTGACCATGGGCAGGTTGTTTTGCCTCTTTAAGCCTGTTTTCCCATCAGTAAAATGGGAATAATAATAATTATCATAATAATTCCTACTTCATGGGGTTCTTGGAAAGGTTAAATTAAAAAAAAAACATTTTCCGTGTAGCACATTTAAGCCAGAGCCTGGGACCTCACAAACCCTAGACACATTAGCAGCTACAATTACAACTGGATATTTGTAAAGTGCCAAGGAATGTCCCTGGCTTACTTTTCATAAGTGGTCTATTAATTGTAATTATTGTTTGTGAATGTTATCCTTGCTGTGAATGTCATCTCTGGTAACTTCCCAGCTGGAGGGGCAGGAACTCCATATCTCCCACTAGTCATCCCTGAAAATCTTGTCCCATTAGGAGTCTGACCCTTGCCAGTTGGCAGTGGCAGAGGGGTGACCTCCACCCCTCAGGGCCCCTCCCTGGCATCCATGACAGCTATGGGGGTATAGCCAGGACAGGACTGGCAGATTCCCGGGCCTGGTTCCAGAAGAGTCCTCTGGAAAAATAGACAGTGAGCCCTGTGGAATTTGGTTCCACGCTCAAATGAGTCCATGCATGGCCAAATGGGGATGTTATCTCGGGGTTGTTCAAAGCCCACAGGCTTTGTTCATTAATGTGTTGATTTCAGAATGTCCATCAAACATGCAACAGGTTCTGGCCACAATGCTGGGAGTTGAGTAGATCCAGAGGGAGATGGGACACGGAGGTGAATAAATCCTACTCCTCGTCCTTAAAAATAGCACAAATAATGCCCAGTGGTTGGGGGGCAGGGGGAGAACCACCACAAACTATTTTTTTTGTTTTTTAAAGCAAAGAATGCAATAGAGATTGAAATAAAATGCTTTGGCAGAATTGGGGAGGAAGGGTGAGTTTTGGGCCCTTGTGCTGGGCATTACTAGGTGGGCCAAGATGTAAGCAAAGATCTGGCAGGGAATCATTGCAGATATAGATTCAAGAAAAGAGGAAGAGCCTCTGGGAGGAACATGGGGTTTAAGTGGGGGGATGGGGAGAGAAGGGGGAAGAGGTACAGAGGTAGGAAGGGAGGGGAAAAGACAGTGTTCAGGAGGGGCTCTGGCTAGCAGTACTGCCAGCTGTCCTACTACAGATCCCGCCCAGCCCCATCATGGAATGAAAACTCACCGTGAGAAAAACCAGGCACGTGAGTAGATAAACTGTTAATGTTTGTTCACACAAAGGATCACTGCACAGCAGTGAAAAGCAATGAACTTTCTTTGCCAACATGGATACATTTTGAAAACATGATGTTGAGTGAGAAGAGCAATTTGCAAATTGATACACAGAATATGATCACATTTCTGTACATTATAAAATCTTACAAAGCAATATCATAAAGAATATACTGTTTGTAGATAATTGCTTCTTTGTATAAATATAAAAACACCATGTATGTAGACACACTCAATATGCAACATATATTACAGAATATTTTGAGAACCTCAATGAGATTGAAGATTTTCTGGGAAAGTACAGGCTATCAAAACTACCTCAAAGATTGTAGAAAACACATTACCGATAAAAGGGTCAATCTGCCAGGAAGACATAGTGATTCTAAATGTGTACATATCAAACAACAGAGCCTCAAACTACATGAAGTAAAAACTATAAAGCGAAAGCTGAAGGAGAAATAGGCAAATCCATAGTTGTAGTTGGGGACTTCAACACCCCTATCTCAGCAACTGACAGTCCTACTAGACAGAAAATCAGCAAGGATATGGAATTTCTGAACAGCACAATCAAAGAAGAGGCTCTAATGGACATTTATAAAACACTCCACTCAACAACAGAATATACATTTTTTCCCCACGTGCCCCTGAAACATTCACCAAGATGGATCACATCTGGGGCCGTAAAACAAACTTCAACAAATGAAAAAAAAATATAAAATCATATACAGTACGTTCTCTGACCATAATGGAATCAAACTAGAAACCAATAACAGAAAGACAATCAGAAAACCTCTAAACATGTAGGAGTTAAGCAACACACTCCTAAATAATCCATGGGTCAAAAAAGAAGTCTCAAAGTAAATAATAATTAATAAATACATAATCAATCTCAACGAGATGTCTTTCAAGACAATACAATCTTGAAAGCCACAGAAGTCCAGTTCCCTGTAAAATCTGTTGTAGGTTGAGAAGCCAAGTTCTTCATAAGATGCTGTTTGTTTCAATATTGAAAGGAGGATTGACTTGGTGTGTACCAGCTAGCAAATGTCCTGTACTTTCTCCCTCACATAAGAAGATTGGATCTTCAGGAAACCTACACGTGGCTGGGGGGCCGGGCTGACAGCATCCCTGTCTTATGATGTATTCCCTTCTTCCAACATAAGTTCTTGCTGACTTTCCCCCAAGATTGGCATGATATTTTCAAATTGTTTTCAGATGTACACTCGAGTTTGAGAATGTTTCTGGGTGGTTTTGTTTTTGTTTTGTTTTGTTTTACACAAGATACGATGGGTCAGAATTGTTGGTAAACTGAAGTTCTTTATGGCATTATTTGTATGAGAGTGGATCATGGACAATGAATAAGGTATGCTTTTGACTATTAAAAATTACATGGAACTGAATAAAAACAAAAATACAAGTTATCAAGATACGTGGGCCGCAGCAAAAGCAGTGCTGAGAGGGAAATTGATGGCACTGAATGATTACGTTAGAAACAAGGAAAGGGTCTCAAAGCTGCAACCTAGATTCCTACCTCGAGAGACTAGAAAAAGGAGAGTACAATAAACCCAAAGCAAGAAGGAAGGAATAAAGACAAGAGCAGAAATCAATGAAATGGAAAATTGGAAAACAATAAAGAAAATCAATGAAACAAAAATCTGGTTCTTGGGGAAAAAAATTGATAAAATTGATAAACCTCCAGTAAGACTGACAAAAAAAAAAAAAAAAAAAGAAGAAGAAGAAGACACAAATTACCAATAACAAGAGTAAAATGGGGGATATTACTTCAGATCCTATGGATTTTTTTTAACTAAGATAATAGGAGTATTCTATAAACAACTTTACAGTGATAAATTTCACTACTTTAAGAAATGGACCAATCCTTCAAAAACCACATACTAAAGCCCAACCAAGATGAAATAGAAAGTCTGACTGGTCCTATAGCCACTGAAGAAATTAAATTAACAGTTTAAAAGCTCCCCGCTCCCCATCCCCTGAAAATAATCTCCAGGCCCAGATAGTATAGTTTCATTAGAAAATCCTACCAAACATTCAAAGAAGAATTGACACCAATTTTTCACAATTTCTTCCAAAAAATAGAAGAGGAAGGAGCACTTTCAAAATTATTTTATGAGGCTAGTATTACCTTGCGATGGTTTGAATGTCTGTCCCCTCCAAAGCTCACATTGAAATTGAATTGTCATTGTAGCAGTATTAAGAAGTGGGACCTTTAAGAAGTGATCAGGCCATGAGCGCCCAACCCTCATGAATGGATTAATGTCGTTACTGTGGGGTGGGTTTGCTATCCTGGGAGTGAGTTCATTATAAAAGGGTAACTTTGGGCCCGGCTATCTCTCTCGAGCCCTCTCCCCTTCCCCCATGTGATGACACTCAGCAAGAAGGCCCTTGCCAGATGCCAGCACCTTGATGTTGGACTTCCCAGTCTCCAGATCTGTGAGCTAACACATTTCTGGTCATTGTAGATTATGTAGTCTGTGGTGTTCTGTCATAGCAGGACAAAATAGACTAAGACATACCCTCATACCAAACCCAGACAAAAACGGCACACTAAGTGAAAACTATAGACCAAAAACTCCCACGAACGTAGGCACAAAAATCCCCAACAAAATATTAGCAAATACAATTCATCAATGCTTTAAGAAGTGTCACCATGATCAAATGGGATTGATTCCATGTCTACAAGTTTGGTTCAACATTCAAAAATCAATGTAAGCCACCAAATCAACAAGCTGAAAAAGAAAAATTACATCAATTGACACATAAAAGGCATTTGACAAAATCCAACACCCGTTTGTGATCAACACTCTCAGCAAATTAGGAGTGGAGGGAAACTACCAAAACCTGGTGAAGAGCATCTACAGAATCTTACAGCTAATGTTGCACTTAATGGTGAACAATTGACTACTTTTCTCCTAAGATTGGGAACAAAGCAAGGACGTCCACTCTTACCACTCTTATTCAACACAGTACTGGAGGTTCTAGCCACTGTGCAAAGCCAATGAAAAATGAATACAATGCAGACAGATAAAAAGGAAGAAATAAAACTACCCATATTTGCAGACAACATCATTGTCTACATAAAAACATCTCAAGGAATTTTTAAAAAACCCTCCAAGAACTATTGATATTGCGTATGTTTAGCAAGGTCACAGATACAAGATCAACACATACAAAAACCAGTTGCATTTCTATATAATTACAATGAACATGCAGAAACTGAAACTGGAAAACTCATACCATTTATAGCCTCTCCAAAGAAAATAAAATACTTGGATATACA
>NW_012144967.1:9041209-9051257 GCF_000956105.1 Propithecus coquereli
AGAAAAAAAATGGATAAATTTGATTTCATCAAAATAAAAAGGTTTTGCTCTGTGCAGTCCACATGAAGAGGATGAAGACAAGTTACATACAGGGAGAAAATATTTGTAAACCACGTATCCAACCAAAGACTAGTGTCTAGAACATATAGTGGGCCCCTCCTTATCCATGGTTTTGCTCTCTGTGGTTTTAGTTACCTGTGGTCAACCACAGTCCAAAAATATTAAATGGAAAATTTCAGAAATAAACAACTTGTGAGTTTTAACTTGCTGTTCCGAGTAGCCTAATGAAATCTCCCATCATTCCTCTCTGCCCTGCTGGGACGTAAATTGTGTCTTTGTCCAGCATATCCATGTTGTCTGCACTGCCCGCCTGGTAGTCGCTTAGTAGCCACCTAGGCTTCCAGATCGACTATTGCAGTATTGCAGTGCTTGTATTCAAATAATTCTTATTTTACTTAATAATAGTTTACTAATAATAAATTAATAGCTATTTTTGTTAATCTTTTACTGTGCCTAATTTATAAATTACACTTTATCATAGGTATGTATGTATAGGAAAAAACATAGTATGTACAGGGTTTGGTACTATCTGTGGTTTCTGGCATCCACCTGGGGGTCTTGGAATGTATCTCTCAGATAAAGGGGGGACTTCTGTACTAAGAAAGCCCAAAACTCAATGGTAAAAACAACGACAAAAACAAATAAGCCATCCAATTAGAAAATGGACAAAGACATGAACGTTTTATTGAAAAAGATATAGAATGACAAAATAAGTATATGAAAAGATGCTGAACATCATTAGCCTTTTAACTTGCATTAGAGAAATGCAAGTTAAAACCACAATGAGGTATCACTGTACAGTCATCCCTCAGTATCTGTGGGGAATTGGTTCCAGGACCCCTCCTGGGCAGGTGCTCAAGTCCCTGATATAAAATGGCATAGTGCTTGCATATGACCTATGCACATCCTCCTGTATACTTTAAATCATCTATAGGTTACTTATAACTAATACAATGTAAATGATATGTAAATAGTTGTTACACTATATTGTTCAGGGAATAGCAACAAGAAGAAAAAGTCTGTGCATGTTTGGTACAGATGCAGCCATCATTGTTACTGTTTTTTTTTTTTTTTTGAGACAGAGTCTCACTGTGTTGCCCGGGCTAGAGTGCCGTGGCGTCATCCCAGCTCACAGTTCCAAAATCACTGCTATTGCACAATCCTAATTCTTGAAAATTATAGCTGTGAAAAATCCCAGACAAAACACTAGCAAATTGAATTCAATTTAAAATAATTATCTACTATCACCGCGAAGAAGGGTTTATTTCAGGAGGGTTAAAATAGCATGAAAATGGAAAATATGTTACTGTGATATGGCACATTGGTAAGTCCAATAAGAATTCCACACGATAAACCTGAGATGCTAAAAAAGAAATTTATTTATTTTGTGCTTTCCCAAGAGCATAAAAAGAAATTTAATCAAATTAATATCCATTCCTGATTAAAAAGCAATTTACTAATAATAGAAGGAAACATGCTTTGCCTGATAGACTATGGGGTAAGGAAATATCCCTGTGTCTTAACGATGTGATCTGAGGCTTAGGGAGCTCCATGTTCCGGAGTGTGATGCGTGACCAGGGGGGCAGAGGGTGCAGGTGGACAGACCCAACAATCGTATGCTCCTGAACTAGTCCAGGCAAGGATAACAAGAGTCAGAACTACAGTACTTGTGGGGGTAGAGGTGGTTCACCCAACAGGTACCTTATATTGGCTTGAGCAATGAGGGTGAAAGAGAAATTGAAATTGACTCATAGGTTGAATGAATGGGCGATGTCAGACTCAGAAATGGAGCAGAGGAGAAGGAACAGGTTTGGCTAGCAGGGGAGAAGATTCCCATTTCTGTCCATGCTTCTGTAGCTCCACAGAAGGTCATGTGAAGTGTGGGGAAATATCACCTCTTCAAAGAACTCTCATTGCTTTCTTCTCACTCAAGGTCTTTTAATGTCCCAGGGAAATTCTTTTTTTTCATGAGCAAGACTTTGATTGATTAAATCGTACTCTAAAAAATGCTAGAGATTGTTAATATGGATTCTAAAGTCCCAAGCATCTGCAGGAGAAATCCTAGATGTAAAGCAAGACTCTTTCCTTATTTTAAACTAGTTTTGCTACTAATGACTGCACAATCAGAAGACTGGAGAAAGTTGGGTCGATAATGATCCTTATTGTCGCCCCATGAATTAATATTACTATATTAGAGACAGAAATGGTCTCAGGAGTTTTGCAGGGCTCTGCCCTGAAGGAATGTGTGAACATGTTAGTTTGCATATCAAAAGCCACTCCACCTCAGGAGGGCATCTCAAAGGTCAGTAGCAGCTGCTTTCCAAGGTGCTGTGTCTCAACCCGGTGATTCTCACCTGCTTTGAAGGACAAAGCAAGGTCTGCATGGAACCACGGAATGAGAGCTGATCAAAGAATGTCTGCCCAGAGACAGATACCTGCGGCTAAAAACAATTAGCCCAAGGGACAGTTCCTGCTTGACTTCTGATGACCTGTCTCTGTCTGCAATAACTAGATAAAAAAATATGGAGCCACTATATCTCTGTTTAACCCTTCTGTTAAGTAATAGCTTTATCTTAGAAGTTTGTCCTTGAAAGATTTTGTAACCAGAGTTAGTCAAGGGATCTATAGAAGCCTTTTGAAAGACTTTTAACCCAAAACGAACTACGTGCTATTATGTAAATCTGTTACCCCTGGCAACCGATCACTTTACCTATAAATACCCATGTAAAACTTTATTCTGGACCTTACGATTCACGGGGATATCGTAGGGACCCTTGAATACCCCTGCTGTTTGTCTATTATCTTTATAAATCTATAAAACTGTACCTTCGTCTCTGTGTATTCTTTTATTTCCATTATTTTCCATTTTCTATTATTTTCTTATCCTTTGCAACGACCCCTACCTAAGGGACCCGATTTTTTGCTGGGAGCGTAGCTAACTCCCCGCACTTATTGAATTTTCTGCAATGGCCCTTTTACTATAAAAAATGTTTTCACTTAAAAAATAAATTTTAACAACTTTACAGAAAAAGGAATAATTATCATTGTCATCCTTTGCCCGTGAATTAACAATAATTGAGAGAAGCTCCTGCTTTGGTTGGAAGGAGCTTTCAAACTCAAAAGATAGGGAGGAAGAGAGGATGAAACTCCCTTTCCCTCCGTCATGGAGAAAACTGAGAGTTAAATACATCAGGAACGTCCTGAGGGGTAAAGGCAAGGGTTCAGGCAGGACAGATGATGGTGGGAGGCGAGGGCATTGTGAAGACACACCTGTCCCCAAACTTGCCCCTATTCATCCAGGTTCCAACGCTTTCCTTAATCCATTGCCGACACCCATGGCAAGGACGGCTTAATGACATTTGTGACACTTAGCAAAAATCAAGTTTATATGGTGCACGCACAAGAAATGACAGAGAAAATTTTGCCTGACTTGGATTTTGTCGGGGCTCTGGTGGCAGATTGAGAGTGGGATCGGGTGTGTGGAGGAGAGGGCGTAGGAGCTGGCGAAGGGGCTCTAGAGAATCGTGACTCATTCTCTGATGTTGAGAAAGGAGAAGACAAAGAATGACAAGGGAAGAGGTCCTCAAAGAACCTTAAAAAAATCTATCAGTATTTGCACAGATATGCTATGTTCTTTCAAAGTAGTTTAATTTCTGCCGTCTCACCGAATCTTCACCCTGTGAGGCTCCCACGAGGTGTGCTAACCTGCAGGCCCACCTTGGGAACTCCGCAGGCACACGCGAGAACGCAGGAGGCCAGGGGCTCTCCTCATCTTACAGGCCGCGTCTCCCCAGAAAGGGCAATTATATGTACCCACCTGCCACGGTAAATGTAATTCATACAGACGGAGGTAAGAGCTGGGGTGAGCTGCAGTTGACTACCTGCCTAGTGTCACATTTCATAGACATTTAAATGTGCATTCACATTGATTTTTGAATGGCCTTTTTACATTTTAGAGCCCATACATTCTTCCTGGTTTCTAACATTTCTAACCTTCCCTTTATTTAAAAGCTCATCCACCTTAGTCACTTCAACCAAAGAGCACTGCGGATACGAGTCCCTGGAGCCCTAACAGGCCAAGGCAGGCTTCTGAAGTCCCAGAGAATGTCCTTGCAGAATGTGACAAAGAACATGGGACCAAGGGTTGGAACACCAAACTCGGAACACTTACATGAGACAGACAAGCAGAAGGGGGCTGTGGGCAGAATGAGGGGAGGGCAAGAGCGAGACGCCAGGGCTTTGGGTCGGAGAGTGGGTGATGGTGCTCAGAGAGCTCCCAGCAAACCCCAGGAGAACGTCTTCCAAATTCCTCGAAAGACATGTGATGCTCTCCTCCTGCAGCTGAGAAAAGCTCTTCCGCTTTTGCCTAACGAAGTTATAGAGCAGATTCTATCGCGACCAGGACTCAGTGGAGGGAGAGAAGAGCCCAAGTCCCTCGTGCTGGGCGTGTCTGGCTCCGCCATTAAGTGTGGGAAGTTTCTTAACTCCTCCGTAAGTTTCCGGTCTCGATGTGCAATTGGAATGTCAAATCCCACTCCCGAAACTCGCTTGGCTTTTCCACAGGAGGCCTTCAGACGCAGCTTAGTGGCATTATTTCTATTTCTGTTAATCGTTTTTCTTACAATCTGCATAACAGGTCTGTCCCTTTCAATCTCACCTTTCAGGGAGGGACACTGGTTCATTTAGACGGATTTGGACTTAGAGGGAAATTTATAGCACAGACAGGCTCCAGAGCCCACTGGCCATTGCTCTCTGCAATGTCAGCATTTTTTGTTTGTTTTTGCTTTTAAATAATCAGCCTCGAGCTACTCATAGTATATCCATGGGCTCTAGAGTCAGGAAATGTTTGATTTCAACAAATCAAACATTTACAACAGCATCAATGCTTTTTGATGCTGTTGTAAATGGCATTTAATTTAAAATTTCATTTTCTATTAGTTTGTTGCTGCTATATAAAAATGCAACTGATTTTTGGACTCACTTTTATCTCCAGGGTTCCTGATAAATTGATTTATTAATTCTAATAGTAATCCATAGGTTCTTTCAAATTTTCTAAGTATACAGGTTCATATTCTCTGTGAATCATAACACTTTTATTTCTTCCTTTCTAATCCTCATGCCTGCTCCTACCTTTTTGTACTGCCTCTGACCTCTGGTATATTTTTTTTTTTTTTTGAGACAGGGTCTTGCTCTGTCACCCTGGGTAGAATGCAGTGGTGTCATCATAGCTCACTGCAACCTCAAACTCCCGGGCTCAAGCCATTTTCCTGCCTCAGCCTCCCCGGTAGCTGGGACTATGGGCATGTTCCACCACACCCCACTAATTTTTCCATGTTTTGTAGAGATGGGATCTTGTTCTCCCTCAGGCTGGTCTCAACCTCCCTGGCCTCAAGCCATCCTCCCACCCTGGCCTCCCAGAGTGCTAGGATTACAGGCATGAGCCACCACACTCGGCCCAACATTGTCAATAAAAATGATGCTCATAGGCAACCTTGTCTTGTTCATGACCTCGGAGGGAAAACATTTATGACTTCACATTGAAGTGCACCGTAGGGTGCAGGTTTGTAGGTTCTCTGTATCAGACCCCTCCCATGCACCTTTCTGGATTCTCTACCTCACATCTTATTCTCTCTCTGTTGCTACTAGAAGCATCTTTTCATGGGCTCTGATTACCGTCACAGACACACTTTGATGGCACCTTTCTTCATGCACATGCTGTGTGATTCTTCCCTCACGCCCAGGAGGGCTTCCCTGGCCACGCTGAGGTGAGAGACACTGCAGGTTCCCAGGGCGTGTCCCCATAAATTGCAACTCTATGGCCGAGCTTTGACCAGTGCAGATGGGAACCGGTTGATTGATTCTCCTTTTCTCCCCTCCTACACAGAGTGGGGAGACACAGATGGTCCCTCCTGTCTGTGCACTAACGGGCAGGGGCCAACTGGCAATGCCTCTTCCACTGGCTCTCCCTCTGCCCTCCTCACCCCACCCCCCAACCCCAGCTCTTTGGGATTGTCTCAGGCTCAGCTATGTGGGAAGCTCAGGCATGACCTTAGAAAGCAGACTCTTAGGAAAGAATTTTGGAGCTGGATTATTCACCTTGAGGTCCCCTTAAGGACCTCGTCATTAGTGATGGGAGGGGTGGTGTGATAATACCTGGCATGCAGTGGCATCCAAATGAATATGCTTTTTACCTGTGGTTAGTTCTGATACGGCACAGGCGGCAAGCAAGGCATCTGTCTCTGCGGTGGCTGTGGCGCTTGAATGCCAGGAGCAATGACAAAAGCATGAGAATCCGGAGCACACGTCTTATTGTTAATGGTGGGGCAGGGCAGCCAGCTGTCATCTCTAAGCACGCTCTGAAAGTGACAGATGAGACGCTTATCTCCTACAGTCACAGGGAACGGGGCTGAAAATCAGTTCCATCGATTTTTGTTTCATGTCTCTGGGAGCTAGGTTACAAGGTGTATGCACAGGTAAGATTGTTACGTTTTCTTGATGGATTCCATTAGAGGGAAATGCCTTTCTTGATCTTTAGTAATACTCCTTCTCTTGAAGTTTACTTTGCCTGTCATTTTTATGGTCACATCAGCTTTCCTGGGCTTTGTGTTGGTGCAGCAGATCTTTTCTCATCCCTTTTCTTTCAACTTTTCTTGATGTTGAAAGTGTGTTTCTTGCAAAGAACATATCCATTAGTTGGGCCTTGCTCTTTTATCGATTCTGCTGACCTCTGCCTTTTAACTGAGGTATTTAGGTAAGCATTTTTAAAAAAAATGATTTTGTTTTATCCTTCCATTGTTTATTTCAAAAATATGAGTATGTTTTTATATTCACATTTCCTCCCTTCTTACACAAAAGGTAATGTACTTTGCTTCCCGCCCCGCTGAACAATATTTCATGGAGATGAACTTCACAGAGGTTCATAGATACCTTCCTCGTTTCTTTATAAAGTTGCACAGCTCTCCTTTGCTTTTATGTGCCAGTGTTTATTCAGCCCATTCCTGTTGACATTTGGGTCCAATCTTTTGCCATTGCAAGTACAGTTGTAATTAATACCTGTGTGCATATGTCTTTTTCATATTTTTGCCAATATATCTTTTGGGTAGATTTGTGGATGTGGGCTTGTTGGTCAGAGAACCAATGTATATGTAATTTTGCTAAATTCCCATTCACAGGGATTGTACCCTTTCAAATTTTGTAGGTGGGGCTTCTCACATGGAAGGTTCTGTGTCAGGGTGACGGGGCGGGCTGCTGTCCATTATCCTGGGCCCCGAAATGTCGGAACACAGAGTTCTTTTCCCTGGAACACGCAATTTCTTAAAAGAGAGGTTATCTGATCGTTTGTCTGGAGGAAATGTATATTGCTTCTAGATGTCTGTGTTCCACGTGTGCGTATGAAGTGGGCAAAGGACAGTGGTGGTGAGTCCATTTGTTCTCTATGTACACCTTCTATAATTTTCTTTCTTTCTTTTTTTTTAGAGACAGGATCTCGCTGTGCCATCCAGGCTTGAGTGTAGTGGTGCAATAATATAGCTCACTGTAACCTTGAACTGCTGGGTTTGAGAGATGCTTCTACCTCAGCCTCCCAAGTAGCTGGGCCTGCACCACCATGCCTAGAAAATTTTTATTTTTTACTTTTTGTAGGGATGGGGCCTTGCTGTGTTGCCCAGGCTGGTATCAAACTCCCGGCCTCAAGCGATCTTCCCACCTCGGCCTCCCAGAGTGCTGGAAATACAGATGTGAGCCACAGTGCCCAGCCCATCTTCTATAATCTTCCATGTCAGCTCACATTTCACTTCTACCAAGCATTTCTGAATCCCAAGTCTCTCTGGCTTTCTGAAGGCCATGCTGACATCCTTCCAGGGTGTATTGCTGGACACCTTGGCTGGGATTTCTTCAGCCCACCTGGTAGTTACTCCTCCTCTCCAGGGGCCCTCATCGTGCAGAACGTTGCTGAGAACTTTAGTCTGTGTCCCACCTCCTATTCCTTTTGCTATTGAAGGTTTCACGAGGCCACTGCAGTGTGCGAGGTTAGGAAGGGAAAGGGCTTTCTAATCAGGGCTGCTTGGGATCGTGCATTTAACCCCACTTAACGGCTTTTGACAAACACACGTGAAGAATACGAATTATTTTGGTTGTAATACAAGTGTTTAACTTTTTTTTTCGACTGGACTACATGGCTTCTTGATACATAAAGGATTAATGAATAACTAAGTTAATTTTGAAAATAAAGCAAACATTATTTTTAAAATTTGGGACACATTGAAATATTTGATTCAGCCCTACCTTGCTTCCTTTTATTTTTTTTCTTCAAGGGTCTCAATGAAGTACAACAGCCACTCTGCTTCCTGATATACATATGAGGTTTGAATTTTGTTATCAAGCAAAAAACAAACCAACCAACCAAACAAAACAAAACTTCCCCAAAACAACAAATAAAAACAAGACACCTGCAGACTGTGTTATGCTCTGACAATGTGTGGGGGCCCTTGCACGTGCCATAAGTTTTCTCAGATGCCTTGCTTCTTCTAAGACTTAGATATGAAATGAATGTCTGTCATTACAAATTGTACATGTCTCACCTGCACGATGATCCAACTACCATCTACGCAGGGTCATGCTTGTATCAGGCAAGGCGTCAGGTACTGGGACCCAGACTGTCCCTGCTGTCAGGAAATGCACAGTCTCGTGGGGGAGGGTAGGGGGGACCAGCAAAGAGACGGTTAACAAAATGATGCGATCTTTGCTATTACAGTGGAATGTGCAGATGAGTCAAAGATTTAATTATCATAGCTAACGATGTACATTTTTATACATGCTCACTTTTTGACAGTGCATATATTAAAACCGAAGCATTACACAGAAAATTGGCTTGGTCCCTGAGTAGAGATGACTTAGAAACCCATGAGGCACTTATGCTTTTGTGAGGCAGCCTGTCGTAGTGGAAATGTGTCTGGGCGTGGTCCCCAAAGGCCTGGGTTTGGTCCTCCTTTCTACTTCATATTTCTGTTAAGCATGTTCCTTAATCCTCTCTAGGCCTCCGTTTCCTCATTTTTAAAAGCAAGAGAAGAGATGAAATGATTGCTGCGGCTCTTCTGTCACAAACATGGCGGGATGAGCCAAGTGTAATGGCTCACACCTGTAGTCCCAGCTACATGGAGGCCAAGGTGGAAGGATCACTTGAGCCCAGGAGTTTGAAGCTGCAGTGAGCTATGTCATAGCACTGCACTCCGGCCTGGGTGACAGGGCAAGGCGCTCTCTCGTGCGCACTCTCTCTCTCAGAAAAACAAAATAAAACCATGGGGTGACATTGGGGTGAACTCTAACTATTCTTTGCCGTGAAATAGCTGGTGAGGACATCCATGATTCGGTTGCAGAATTGAGCTAGATGTATCCAAATAACCAACTAGGGCCTTTCTTAGGTGTCAGTGTTAGATCCATGAAGTACATTCTTGGGAAATAAACTCGACAAGTTTAATAGCAACCGAGTTACATTGCTCTTTATTTCTGAAATCAGAGGCGTGGTCTCCTTGTATTTAATAATAATAAAATGCTGTCCGAAACATACATGCAGAGCTGTCTGGCCAACAGGGTGGACTGGCCAGAGACAATGCACGCTCTCAAATATTCGCGAGCCAGTTCAAGTGACCAACTCCTGCTTAGGCTGGGAAATCTAATTAGGGCCTGCTAAGACAGCCTGACCACTGGACATTTGTTAATAGAGTCCCAAGAAAGTCTATAAGGAACCTGTTCCTTGATAAGATTTAGTCACTTGAAAGATAAAATGTATATTTTGTTTCAAAAAATATTTTTGAAGGCTGAACATCTACCGTGTCCAAGTTCACGTGCAGGTCTATGGAAAATTCAGAGGTGAACTCAGGTCTATCTCATTTCAAAGTAGATGCTCTTAAACCCTCCTCAGTACTCTGGGTGGGGCAGGAGTTGAGTAAAGCTCTTAGTGAGGCTCTATTTATTCATTTATTATTTTTAA
>NW_012144967.1:9052522-9055223 GCF_000956105.1 Propithecus coquereli
GTACAATCTCTACAGAGATTGCACGAGAAGACAGCACCCATGTCAGATGCCCGGGGCTTGTGAGCGCCTTTCTGGAAGGAGGCACACATTCTGCAAAACTTGACTCTGCCCAGGCTTATCGACAGATGCCCAGTCACTGACCTTTGGATACTTTCTAGAATTCTTGGTGTTCACAAAGCTCCCCAATGCTTTAGTGACAATCTTTCTTCTAGAAGTCCAAGAGGGTGACACTGTTTCAACAAAGAGGTCAACAGAGGAAGACTGCCCAGAACCAAATCAGAATGCCCTGTTTGATTTAGGTACATGAGATGTAGAAGTGGGGAATAAAAAGAAAAACAATGTGGAACTTCCTATTGTCACTTCTGCTACCATAACTACCATCCGAGGATGCACAGCTCTTGAGGTAAAGCAGGCACAGTCTGTGCTGAGTCTACTAAAAATAAAGGAATTGCCTCGAGCCTTCCAAGGGATACTCATTTCCTTTCGTATTTTACAAATGGTAGCCATTATGAAGCCACGCTATCATCTACTGGAAAGGGGCGCTCCTTGGCCTTGGACTCTGAGGAGGGGGTGTCAGGCAGATTTTTTGGCTTCCCAGACAGGGCCACTGGATTTTGTGAATACAGCCACTATTTATCGCAGTGGTTGCTCCACTGACTGGGGCTGGAGTTCTGCTTGGCCACAGATGCCGATGGCTGTTGGATATCTGCTGCTTCCACCCAAGAACACTGTCATCCACCAAACGGAGCTGTACAGGAACTAACCCAGAAGCCCCGACAGTTATCATGGAAGTTAGGAAATCCCACCACCACTTCAAATAATAACACTATCTCACATCTATTGAATGCTTACCACATGCCGGCACTGTGCCAAGCACTTCATGTGGATTATTAGTTCCTTAAATCCCTGCAACAAGCTATCATTTGACTTTCCAGAGTCTCTTCTAAGAGTAAATCTACACCTTGGATTATAGCTTTGTTTTATGAATTGTGGGACTTTTCTCCTCTGACCCAACTCCTACACTCTGTTATAGAATCTTTGAAGAGCTATAGTGAATGTGGCCCGGTAAGTGTCCTCTGTAATACACACTGCTTCTCAGGGTGGGCTCTCCCAACCTCACAGAATGCAGGGACCCTGGGAGCCTTACCTCATTCTCTCTTGAAAAGAAAAGAAAATTTCACAGGTTATTGCCTGTGTGATGCTAGATCAGCTTGTATCTGAAACTTGGTATTGAAGGGTGACCTAGAGAGAAACTGTCCAAAGAGTGAACACTATTTACTAATAAATATGAATTGTCTGCCCACAAAGGATGCTTTTATTGGAGAAATTTGTCATTTCAACATGTTTTTACCATGTTATCTTGGCCACATTATAGCAGTGTACTGGGAAATTATTGACAGGAAAGCATCTATGCTTGATATGAGCCATCATGGACCATAGAATTGGTCCGCCATTGAAAAGGGTGTAATTTGTGATTACTGTAGGCTACTTGAGAAAACACCCCAAAGCAACTTACTTTGCCAAAAGAAGTGAGCTAAAATATTTTTAAAAAAACATGCCGATGGAGCAGGAACATTCTTGGGGGAATAACTTCATTTAGTTCTTCTCTGAACTTAGTTAATTCTTTTCTTCTGCTGGCTTTAGGTTTGGTTTGCTCTTCCTTTTCTAGTTCTTTGAGATGTGTCATTAGATTATCAATTTGTGATCTTTCTATCTTTTTGATGTAGGCATTTAAGGCTATGAATTTTTCTCTTAGGACTGCTTTTGGTGAATCCCATAGATTTTGTTAGCTTGTGTCCCCTTTGTCATTTGATTTGAGTCATCTTTTGATTTCCATCTTAATTTAATTATTGACCCAATAATCATTCAGCAGCAGGTTATTTCATTTCCATGACTTTACGTAAAATTAAGCGTTTCTTTTGGAGTTGATTTCTAATTTTATTCCATTGTGGTCTGAGAAGATACATGGTATGATTTCTACTTTTTTTAATTTGTGGAGACATGTTTTGTGGCCTAAGATATGACCAATCTTGGAGAATGTTCCACATGCTGATGAATAGAATGTATGATCAGTAGTTTTTGGGTAAAATGTTCTGTAAATGTCTGTTAGCCCCATTTGTTCTCGAGTCTTGTTTAAATCCATGGTTTCTTTGTTTATTTTCTGCTTAGAGGATCTGTCCAGGTCTGTCAGTAGGGTGTTGAAGTCCCCAGCAATTACAATGCTGCTGTTTATCTCTTTGCTTAGCTCTAGTAGGGTATGCTTTGCAAATCTGGGCATTCCTGTGTTAGGTGCATAAATGTGTAGGATTTTTATGTCTTCTTGTTGAATTGCTCCCTGTACCATTATATAATGACCATCTTTGTCTTTCTTTATTATTGTTGATATAAAGTCAATTTTATCTGATATGAGAATGGCTACACCAGCTTTCTTTTGGCTTCCATTTGCATGGGATATTTTTTTCCATCCCTTCACCTTGAGTCTGTATGAGTCCTTGTGGGTTAGATGTGTTTCCTGGGGATAGCAGATATTTGGGTTTCATTTTTTCATCCATTCTGTCAACCTATGTCTCTTGAGTGGGGCATTCAGACCATTTAGGTTGATTGATAGAATTGATATGTGGGATGCTGTTCTCTTCCTTATTGTGTAGTATCTTATCACTTTGTTTTATCTCTTATGCTATTGTTTTATATGAGCTCTGAG
>NW_012144967.1:9055658-9067543 GCF_000956105.1 Propithecus coquereli
CCTCAGGGATGCCTATGATTTTTATATTTGGCCATTTTACATAATCCCATATTTCTTGTAGGCTTTATTCATTCCTCTTAATTCTATGTTCTTTATTTTTGACTGACTGAATTAATTTGAAAGAGTTGTCTCGAGTTCTGAGATTCTTTCTTCTGCCTAGTCTAGTCTGTTCTTAAAACATTCCACTGTGTTTTGTATTTCCTTAAATGAAATATTCATTTCCAGAGTTCTATCTGATTTTTTAATATGTTGAATTTTTCATTCATTTCCTTAATTGTTTTCTGGTTTCTTTGAATTGGTTTTCCATTTTCTCTTGGATTTCATTGAGCTTCCTTACAATCCATATTTGGAAGTCTTTATCTGTCATTTGAGTATTTTCATTTTGGTTGGTATCTATTACTAGAGAGCTGGTGTTCCCTTTTGGGGGTGTCCTTTTGCTCTGATTTTTCATATTTCTGAAGTTCTTTTACTGATTCCTTCTCATCTGGGGCATCTGTCACTTCTTATTTTTGGATTTTCTTTTGTTTAGATGGGGCTTGCCCCCTCCCCTCCCCCTCAACTTGGAAAGGAGCATCTGTAGCATATGTTGAGTAAGAAACTTTGGCTATGCTTGTGGGTGCTTTGATGGTGATCTATGTTCTGGATGGATGCCTTGGTTATAGATATCCTTAGTGTGGTGGTTTTCTCAGTTGCTAGTTGTTTGTAGGCTGTAGCAGTGGTGAGCTCTGTGTGTGGGCAGATTCCCTGTCTCTCTTTGATGAGGGAGGATGGAGGTCTTTGAAATCCTTTCTCTTTCCCCAGCCCTGTGGTCTTCTTAACAGTGTGAATTGTACTGGCAAGCCCAGTTTAATCTCTGAGACAGTAGGTGTTGCTTGTGGGTAAGAATCAACTACAACCTGTATGATTGAGTAAGTAAATGCTGTAAAGCGCTGTGTAAATTGACCTCCCTGTCGGGACATAGTCTTTGCCAGAAGGAACAAATTACAGTGTTGTTTTTGGGCCCTGTGACAGGCTCTAGCTCCTCAGGAGAAATACCTGACTGCCCCAGGTGGTGGGTGAGGCCCTGGAACTTCAGGGGAGTCCTTATTCTCCACCGCAGTGGAGGCGGGTGGGGGAGTGAGGCTGGGTGGGGCTGGCTTGGGTGAGCTTGTCCTCAAGCTCCACAAAAGCTGGTAAGGTAGTCGTTTCAGCAGGGCTCAAAGGTCTGCCGTTTATTGAATAACTATTTAAGGATAACTGCAGTGGACATTTGGTATGCTAGAAATTCCCCTCTATTTTCTGTTCCCATCCACATGGCTACTTTGGGCACCCCCTTCTTGGTTCAATGTCACTCTGCCATTGGCCACAGTTGATTGGTCCAGATTTAGCTTGCAAGTCAAGCTGGGCCAATCAAAGCTCTTGCCCAGAGAATTGGATTTGGAAGGCAGAGAATACTGCCTCTCTTTCTTGAAGACTGATTGACAGTTGTCAAATCTGCACATTGTTGGCAGCTCTGTGGTTTAGGGAGTACAGGGGTTGATCTGTAGCCAGAGGGAAAAGAGACAATATAACAAAGAGGAGTAGAGACTAGAGACAGAGGGTTTTTTTCACACTAGGGTGGCTGTAGCAAATTGCCACAAACTGGGCAGCTTAAAAAGACAGAAATGCATTTGCTCTGGAGATTAGAAGTCTGAAATCCAGATGTCAGCAGGGCCAGAGTTTCTCTGAAGTCTCCAGGAGGGGATCCTCCTTTGCCTCTTCTAGCTTCTGTGACTGCCAGCACTCCTTGGCATTTCATGGCTGCAGACGATTTACTCCAACATCTGCCTCCATTGTTACATGGCGTTCTCCCCTGTGTGTCTCCTCTCCGTCTCTCTGCCTCTCTGTATGTCTCTTCTTATAAGGATGCTAGCCATTGGATTAGGGCCCACCATAATCTGGGATGACCTCATTTTGACTAATCACATCCACTAAGATCATATTTCCAAATAAGATCATATTCTGAGGCTCTGGATGGCCCTGAACTTTTGGGGGTACCTCTCAACCTAGTACTGAGGGGATGTCCCATTGGCATCTAGATCCTGGGTTCCAGTGTGTTCTCAAAACTCTGCCACACTCCAAGCTTATGGTGCTGTGAGACAGGCTCATATACCTACGACAAATTCTTACTTGTGTTCAAGCCTAGTTCAAGTTGGGTGACTGCTACATGCAACCAAAATAATTTTTTGGTTTGTTTTGTTTTTTTGAGACAGAGTCTCACTCTTTTGCCTGGGCTAGAGTGAGTGCCGTGGCATCAGCCTAGCTCACAGCAACCTCAAACTCCTGGGCTCAAGTGATCCTCCTGCCTCAGCCTCCCGAGTAGCTGGGACTACAGGCATGTACCACCATGCCCGGCTAATTTTTTGTATATATTTTTAGTTTTCTGATTAATTTCTTTCTATTTTTAGTAGAGACGGGGTCTCGCTCTTGCTCAGGCTGGTCTCGAACTCCTGAGCTCAAACAATCCGCCCGCCTCAGCCTCCCAGAGTGCTAGGATTACAGGCGTGAGCCACCATGCCCGGCCTCAAAATAATTTTTAAAACATATAAAATAATACAAAACTGCCTTGTTACAATTCTATTAGCTGTCACTCAGTGGGTGACTTTCTACTGTGGCTTTGAGGAAAGCAAACCTTCATACACTGTAGAAAGTGAGATCCAGAAAGACCTGGCCAAGCGCACACAGTGTATCAGTGAGGATGCCTGCGTGGCCAACCTCAGCTCGGTCAGTTTCACAGGAAGGCCATAGGTAGGGCAAACCCAGGGGGACACCAGGCTCCAGTACTGCTTCTCTGTCAACCTCTTGTCCCTGCTTCCCTCTACGTGCATCCTGGGCTAGCGTCCCTGTATGGTCACGAGACAGGCATCATACTCAGAACAAGGTCCTGAGGCAGGAAGGGGCCATCTCTTGTTTGGGTCTCTTCTAACGGGCAAGGACAACTTTCCCAGGAATTCCTCAAGACACTTCCCCTCATGTCTTTTTTGGCCAGAGATATGTCACATGCCCATATCCAAATCAATCACCCACCGGGGGGATGGGAGTCCACGAATGGCTTGGGCCCATGGGAACTCACCCCGTGGGCTGGGGCTGGGATCACCCCCTCTAGAAGCACAAGGCCGAGTGAAGGGGGCAGACGCCTGTTCCGACTCGAAAGAGGAAAGGAGGGTGGGCGAGAGATGCATGTCTAGTGCGCAACCAGCGGCGTCAGCTACACATGGCAAGCGTGTGTCTTCAAGACCCCAAATGACTCTAGGTTCTTTCCACCAGACTTTTTAGCTTACCTCTAAACAACTATCCTCGTGCTGGAGGCAAACTGTGGCAGGAGGTGCCAGAATGTAGCTTCCGGCCAATGTTCTGATCTGCCCACTGTGCCTTGGACGTCAGCAGCACAAAGGGTGAGAGTCAGGGCAGCCAGCTCTCCTGCGGGCGGTCCGACCTCGGAAGTGGCTGTCAGAAGGTGTTGTCAAGAGACCTATGAAAGGCCAGACGTGCTCACTGTTGTGGCTCCACCGACCAGGCTCCCAGGTGACAGCGCTGGAGCTGGTTTTCCTGGCCAGGGCCCCTCAGGTGTCCTCCCTGTAGGGCCCGTAGCAAAGCACCCATTCGCCGCCTTTTCAGCTGGGGAGAGCGAATGACAGGGTGGTTCCCATCCGGTGGTTGAGTAGACAGGAGGAAGGGTGGAAGATGGGCGTCGGGGGTTTAGGGGAGAGAAAAATGAGGGTGTGAGGTGCTTGAGGAAGAGCCTCCTGAGCTTAATTCCGATAGCCCTAACCCCACCCTCTGATCCTTTCTCCCTCCCCGTCTCCTCCCCAACACCCCAGTGCAGCCTCTTTTGGGACTTTAGCGTGGGGCAGCCAGCCACCCCTAAGGAAGACCCAACTCTTCCCACAAGGGGAAACCTCAGGGGGAGCTGGCAAGGCCCAGAGAGGGCTGGCTTCCTTGCTGTCAGAGGCAAAACAAAGGAACCTGCCGGGCCTAGTGGTAACTCGGTTTCTTTTCTGGCTGTGGCCAAGGGACGCCTTTAATTGTAAAATGGTAAAATCCAAGACCAGCCCTTGTTGGAAATTGCAACAAGGCCAGGCCATGTGGGGACATTTCCGGTGGAAAGGAGCATCTGCTCTCTACGAGAAATGCAAATGACACTTAACTGTGCCTTCGGAGGACAGTTTCCCGCTCCCAGCACAGTGCCCACGGGCAGGATGGCCTGGCCATGGTTCAGAGTCCTCAGCTCTCTACGCATGAGACAGAGGCAGCCAAGAACCCACCCTGCAACGCTTCCCAGATTGAGTGACCCAACCAGCCAGCGCCCTCTGCTGGCGTTTCCACCCTTGTCCTCAGGGTACCGAAGGGAACCAAGACTATACTCGCCGAATTCTGTTTCAGGTTCCGGGCAAGGCTTGTTTTATTTACTGTGGGCACCCCCACCCCCCACCATGGGATCTCCTGCTTTATAGACAAGGAAGCCCAGGATTAGAGAATTTATGTAGCTTGTCCGATGTGTCGTCTAACATGTGGTAGGGCTGAGATTCACAGCCAGGACTGGCCATTTGAAAAACCCCTCAAACATCTTCTGACACTTACTGGGTGTGTAGCTCATGTTTCTAATAAACAGTCTCTTATTCTGTCTTCTGTCTGTGTACCTCTGCGCTCTCTGTCTGTCTGTCCGTCTCCCCTGCCTCCCTCCTGTGAGTGGCTGAATAAAGGGGGCGTGCATAGGAAGGCATTATTCCTCCAAAATTAACACCTCATTGGCTTGAAGTATATTAGAGGTGTCTTAAAACAAAAATCACTTATAATAGGACTCGTAAAATGCAAGTGAAAATTTTTTTAAAAGGCCCAGGTGTGGTGGCTCACACCTGTAATCCCAGCACTCTTGTAGGTTGAGATGGGAAGATCACCTGAGGCCGGGAGTTCAAAGCCAGCCTGGACAACATAGTGTGACCCCATCTCTACAGAAAATAAAAAAAATTAGCCGAGTGTGGTGGCGCACACCTGTCGTCGCAAGTACTCGAGAGGCTGAGGCAGGAGGATCACTTGGGCCCAGGAGGTTGAGGCTGCAGTGAGCTGTGATTGTGCCACTGCACTCTAGCCTGGGCAACAGAGTGAGACCCTGTCTCTAAAAGAGAGAGAGAGAGAAAAAAAAACATTTAGAGGACCCAGTCATTCCCTCAGGTAGTAGAGGGACTGAGTGATCCCATCGCCACCACCACCACCGTCGTCAGAATGGATGGCGATGCAATAGCTGTGCAACACTGTGCTTCGCGGCTTATGAGGAGCTTTGCAAAGCAGCCAGGCCGGGTGGGAGCACAGCCATGGGTGCTAGAGTCAGCCCTTCTGAGAAGCGACTTCCTTCTCCGCGATCCCCTTTTCATTGTAAAACGGGGATAATCGTTCCTGGGTTTGTTGTGAAAGTTCGAATGCTAATATTTTGAGAAGGGTGCCCGGCCCATAATAAGTGTTTAATAAACACTAGCTGTTATTACAAGATCTCACAGTGAACGCTGCATGGTGATTTGAGGACTCCCTGAGGTCCTGGGGTGAGATGCGGTTACTGCCCTGGGGGCTTCTTCGATGAGGAGACAGCAGGGCTTTTACCTTTTGTACACATCAGGCTACTACAAGACATTTGGAAAACTGCCTTAGGTTTTAGGGCTCATTCAACATCCTTGAGCTCCTAGGAGGCAGGGAATGTCTCTTACTGTATTCTTAGTGCCTAGACAATGCCCGGCACAAAGTAGGTGCTCAATAAATCCATATGGAATTGAATTGTGCCGCTTTTTCCTTTTCTATAAAATGTGAGAAGAATGCCTAACTCTTGGGATTAGTGACCTCTTTAAGAGAGATGTTTGTTCAGTGCTCTGCCCAAGCCCAGGGCATGTGCCTGGCTTGTGGGGTTCGGTAGGGAGTAAGCCCTGGCTGTGTCTGTGAAGGCAGAAGAAGAGGGAGGAAGGTGGGCCGGCATCCTCATGGTGTGGCGTAGGTGGGGGAAGAAGCTGGGAGAAACTGTGTGCACTCAGAGCCTGCCAGCTGGCTGCGGGAGGACATGACAGAGCTGCCTGGCCTGGCCCTGGTGCTCGGTGGTGCTCAGGACTAAGGGTCCCCGGGCACCCCTGCGGGGTAGCGGAGGGAGTTGCTAATGGCCAAGACAGTCATTTGCATAGCTGCTCGTAGCTTATGGGGCACTCTCCTTCCTGCTAGAAAGGAGAGGGGCTGCTTCCGCCTGGGCATGCACAGGGAAGCTGTTGTCCAGCTGCAAAACAAGAACTTGCTAGAAAGGCCTCTGCAGCAGCCACTCCCCACCGCCCCGGCTGCGTCCCACTTGCCATATGCTGTGGGAGGAAAAATCACATCACTGAGGTTACTGTCCAGCTGGCCGGTGATTCTGCTCTGGGGCCTTCCTGGAGCTGGAAGACTTTGTTCTCCAAATGTCATTCCCCAGAGAAAGGCTGTGGGGGTCTTGGGGGTCAGGGCTGGTGGTGGTGGGGGTTGTTGGATAAATAGACCTCCCTCCTTGTTTGTCCCGAGGAAGAGAATGTTCGCGTTTTACAGGTGAAGCGACTGAGGCTCAGAGACAGTAGGTGACTTGTCCAAGGTCACACAGCTAGCCATTTGCACTGAGTCTGTCTGGGCTCTTTCTTCTAAACACAACCTAGCACTGCAAGATCTCAGATCTGCCAGTGGATATCCTGTTTCCCAGCCCTACCTTCATGGGTGAAAACCTGCCAGGGAGCCAATGCAAGGCGGCCCTTCCCTACCCCACTCGCGGTTCCTGTGGGGGGCCTTGGGCTGTCTCATCGTGGGATCTAAGTGCTGACCTTCCCCACCCGTTGGCCTCGTCTCTCCAGCTGCCTGTCCTGCAAAAGGAGGCCACTTACCCTCACGCCCAAATTACAGGTTCTGAGCCACTTATCTCCCCAAATAAGAACACCAGCCCTCTCCAACGCAGTGTCTTCGCCATGTGTGGGAGACCTCAAAGGGAGCCTCACACTCAGCCACGCTGCCAGTTGCAACCCCAGACAGTGTCCGCTCCTCTTTCCTGTCCTGTCCTGGTTTCCACTTGTCCACTATTCACAGTTTTCCTGCCATGATAACTACGAAAGGGGGCTACCTGCAGCATGACGTGCCCGTCTAGTGTTCGAAGGCCCTCAGTGACCGGCAGAATCTCACAGACTCTCATGAAGACAGCTTGAACTTCTACCTCAAAGGTCTCAAAACTTGTCCAGAGGGCTAGAGAGAGCACAGACGCTCTGCTGTCTCCCCAACCAACCTTCATGTGGCATACATGGTAACCATGATCACATTCCTCCGTCTTCTCCAATCACCCCCCAGCATATTGATGGATACAAAGAAATATTGGTGGCCGTGTTATTATGATCTGTGTGGGTCTCCAAAGATTTTTTTTTCTGGATTGAGCATTCCCATCAGTAAATTTTAAAAATCGCACATCCTGGACTGGCGTGGTGGTGCCTGCTTGTAGTCTCAGCTACTTGGGAGGCTGAGGCAGGAGGATCACTTGAGCCCAGGAGTTCGAGGTTACATTGAGCTAAGGTTGTGCCACTGCACTTCAGCCTTGGTGACAGAGTGAGACCCTGTCTCAAAACAAACAAACAAGCACACACCAATCAACCAAACCAAAAAAACAAAAAACGAAAAAATTACTCATCTCTACTATATGCAAATCTGTTCATTCATGTATTATACATATCTAGCACTGCATTTATATACTATGTGCATTAAAACCATACACGAAGTAGAAATTAAAAGGATGATGCCTTTTCATAAATCATAAACATTTATGTATCATGCCCATTAAAACCATATATACAAATAGAAATGTAAAAGGAGGGTGTAAGAATAACTATTAACAAAGTTCTCATCTTTTCTTCCTCTACTCCATTGAATTTTCTCTCCTCCTCTTCCCCAAGGTGCCTGCACCTAATTTCAGAAACGACACTCTTCTGCCAACATCTGCATACTTGCTAGATTCCCACTTCACACCTACAAGTTCACTTAAGCTTCATTGCCACCCTGGGTGGAACGTGTTTCTACCTTTGCTTTACATATCGGAACAGGAAACACACTCGGAGGGGCTGAGTGATTCATTCAGGACACACAGTAAGTTTGGAGCCAATGTCGACTCCTGTATTCGTTTGCTGGGGCTGCCATCACAAAGCCCGCAGACTGGATGGCTTAAGTACAGAAACTTATTTTCTCACGGCAGGATGTTCAAGACACAGGTGTTGGCAGGTCCGGTGCTCAGGGCTGCCTTCTCACTGTGGGCTGTTCTCTGCGTGCGTGTACATCCCTGGTATCTCCTCCTATTCTTGTAAGGAGAGCACACCCAACTGCTTAGCTGGCTCAGATTCTGCGGGAGCTCTTCACTTTTCATGGCCTTTGTGTTATTTTATAATTCCATAAGTTATAGGGAATGAGTGGCTTGCAGATTGTTCTTTATAGACACACAAATAAATTCCATCTGGTGGACGTTCACGTGACTCCCTCCATCCAAGTGGAAGAAGCCATCTTTGCAAATCCGTTTCAGGATTCCTGATCTATAAACTCTGTGCTTTTGTGATTCCTTCTTTGAACTAGTTGTAACCTCTTAATGGTTCTTTCATTAATAATGAGTTAAATAAATTTTTTAACACATGTTCACTTTATATCTTTAGGAGAATCATGACTTTGCCTTTTCTTGAAAATTATTCTTTAATCATTGAAAGGTACTTGGGATTATTATTAAATGATAAAAGGAAGTTACAAATAGTGTGTTCAACATAACCTTTAATGAAAAATGACATGTGTAGCAATAGATGTGCAGAAATAAAAGTTTCAGGGGAGCACATACCAAAATGTCATGAGTGTTTACCTTGGGATGGGTTCATGAGTGAATTTAATTATCTTCATACTTACCTTATTTCTTAGGCCTAAGATGTATTACTAGTGAATAAAAATATTTAAAACAAACGAAGAAATACTATCTGGGCCATGCCATCCTTTCTACCCAAATTCCCACAGGATTCAGATACCCCCTCCTGCCAATCTGGCAGGTCTGAAGTCAGGAAGTGACTTTTTGGGCACACTCCTGCTTTCCTCTAGGGGAGGATAACATTTAGGGAGCCCCAGGAGGCCTTTGGGGCCAGGGCCCCTGGTTGGGCTGCAGGCCCCGGTGGCTCCAGCTGCCCTGTTGGGTGGAGAGATGGGGGCACATGGCTGAGCTTTCTAAGGACAATGTTTGAGACTTCTAGGCTTTGGCTAAACAAAAAAGGAAATTTTGAGGGGAGTACTGGTGTATAGAGTAGATTCGAATGATTATAATTTTAAAATACTGAGTGACTGATTATTTATGCCTGAATCTCTGGTGGCTGGGGATCCAGACAGTCTCAGAAAATACTTTGGTGGGTGGGAGTGGTGGGATGGCTTCAGCCAAGAAAGGGTTCAAGGTGCGAGACTAAGTTTACGAGAGGCCATTGTTTGGACCAGCCTCCTGCGCTAGAACACAGCAGACCAGACCTCAGCAGGATGGAGTCACCTGTGCTAAGTACCATGTACCGTGTAAGCAGACTGAACTTTGAAACAGGCCAGTGTTCCTAAAACATTCCAGCAACCCTGAGTCAACCTGGGCAATAAGGAAGTCCCCTTTATTTTAACCCTACAAGGAAAACAACTTGGAAATGACCAGTGTGCTTCTGGTTCTCTGTTTTTACTTTCTTCAGCCCGTCTCTGCCTATAAAGCCAAACTCCTCTGCTCCACTCGTTGGAACACTCCGATCTTATAGAACGAGGTGTTGCTCGATTCTAGAACTGCAAATCAGGGCCAATTAGATCTCAAATTGGTTATGACGTTGTCTTTGAACAAAGGTTAACGGACTTCTCTAGGCCCGCAGGAAGAAGCTGGTGGGGGCGGGGTGGGCCGGCTCCTTGAAGATGCTGAGTGAGGTCCCAGAACACCCACGGGAGCTGCCATCTCAGCCCAGGGGACACAGCGTCTCTGGGTCCCCTTGCTCAGGGGGCAAGGGGTGGGGGAAGTATGTCACTCGCCCCCCCGCCCAGAGCTGCGCTGTCCTCCGAGGACCCCGGAGCCCCTACTGGGCATCCTCCGCCAGGAATGGGATGTGTATCCTTCGCACTTCGGCTCCAGTTCTATTTTCAGGCCGATTCATAACTAAAACATGAAATGCGGGATGTGCGAGCATTTAGCATTGTCTGACACCTTCTCAGCAGACACAACTTTCCTTCCTCCCTCTTCCTCTCGGAATCGCTGCGGGGCCAGACAGCAGGCGCTGACTCCCGGCCTGTGGGGTTCGAAGAGCTGTTTTCTGCAGGGATTGTGGAGGCCTCGGTCCCGGGTCTCGCGACCGGCCGCGGGTCAAGGTGGGTCCAGGAGTCCCGCTCCCGGGCGCAGTCCCCGGCCCCGGCGCTCGGCAAGCGCGGGCGCGCCCTCTGGCGGCCGCAGCCCCGCACGTCCTCCCGGCGCGACCGAGTCCCTCCGCAGGACCGCAAGGCGACCTGCTAATGCCATAGGACAAGACAGGAGGGTGTGGGGGACTGCAGCGCCATAGGACAAGAAAGGAGGGCTTGGGGTACTGCAGAGGGAGTGGACAAGCATTTTCAAATTTCATAAAGTGCAAGCGTCATCTCTCCTCCTTTTCCTCAAAACTTTATGAAAAATTTCGAAGACACCTACAAGTTCAAAGAATTTTACAGCGAACACACATTTATCCATCACCTAGATTCTGTTACTAACATTGTGCTCTGTTTCATTTCATAGCTATGTACCTGTCCATCCCTCTCCCCGGTGTGGCAGACGTCACAACACTTCCCCCTAAACGCCTTGGCGAGCACTTCGGCCCTCAGTGCTTAAAGAAAGAAACAAATGGAAGAGTTGCTGATATTTATTTTGTTACATGGTTTATAATTCTTTTTTCATGTTTTGTTCTTGTAACTTTGTGAAGTAGGTATTTTAAATCCCATTTTACAGGTGAGAAAACTGAGGCTCAGGAATGCTAAGTAATCTGACCGAGCTATGGTTCAGCCCATGCCTGACCTGACATGCTGGACCCTCTCCTCCCTTGTTCTTAGGATAAAAGATGACTCCTCCAAGGCGTTGGGGCCCTGCATCCTGTCTTCCCTCCCTTCCTCCCCTGGCGTCCACTCTCCTGGGAGACACATTCCCAGGCCACCCTATCTAAGTCACCTCCCCCAATGGCACTATATTATTACCCTATTTTCTTTCTTTCTTATGGATTTTCACAATCCGGAATTAATTTTTCACCCAGTTTTAAAATCATGTTAAAAATGCACGTAACATTTGCCACTTTGACCATTTTTAAGTGTACAGTTCGGTGGTGTTGAATACATTCATACTGTGGTGTAACCACCGCACCATCCATTCGCAGAACTCTTTCATCCTGTAAAATGGAAACCCTGCACCCATTATAAACGTAGCTCTCCATCCGCTCCCTGTAACCCCGGCAACGCATTCCACTTTCTGTCTATGAATTTGATGATCCTAGGTACCTCATATGAGTGGACTCATACAGTATTTGTCTTTTGTGACTGAATTATTTCCCTTAGCATGATGTCCCTAAGGTCCATTTATGCTGTAGCCTGTGGCAGAATTTCCTTCCTTTTCAAGGCTGAGTAATACTCCATTGTATACACACACCACATTTTGCTTATGCATTCATCCATTGATGAACTACTTGTTTTTATATTTGTGTGCTCATTATCTGAGTCTCTGGTGCCTAGAGTAGATCTCTAAGATCTAGAACTGGGCCCAGAACAAAGTCAGTGATGAGTGAATATATTCATCGAATGGATGAAAATAGCATGTTGCTCCGTTTACTTCTCTTAGTAGCTAGTCTTCA
>NW_012144967.1:9069998-9070614 GCF_000956105.1 Propithecus coquereli
CCCATCTCCCAGGTGATGTCATCTGTAATAAATGACTGTTCTTCCCTGGCAATCCTCATTGTCTCAGTAATTGGCTTTCTGTGCAGTGAGCAACAAGACCAGGCCAGACCCCCCTTGTGGGTTTGGTAACACTGTCACTGTCTTCTTTTCTGCCTGAGGAAGGAACCAGGCCAGAGACTGGCTCCTGCTTTCAGGAGGGAGGAGAGGGTCAGAGTGCTCTTCTTGCATCTGTTGTTTTTTTAAGTGCCTTTAGCTCAAAATAATCCCAATGTCAGAGCAGCATATTTTGAGGTGGCATGCTCTGCCACCCTTCAACATGTAAATAGATAGTTGTGTATTGGAATACTATGGGCAACTGGGTTTTAAAAGCTGTGGCAGCATCTTCAATGTCTAGGTAGATATAGAAAGTCACTTTGAGATGCGTAGCCCTTATCAATATGCATGGGGAGGGACAGTAGACGCTCCTGTCCTGGGAGCAGAGGGTGGCAGGATGCTGTGCCTCTTCAGTGCTGCTTTTCCCCTCCCGGTGCAGGTCTGCGGGGGGCAATGGCAGTAGTTGGGAAATGCACCAACTTGCATTAGAAGCCAGAGGGCCTTGTGGAAGGAAGAGGACTGA
>NW_012144967.1:9070664-9072907 GCF_000956105.1 Propithecus coquereli
CACCCAGCCCAAATGTGATATCTTTAATGGATGAATTTCAGAGTGGTATCACTAGCTAGATGGTAAATTTTGGTCAAAATCATTATTATTGTCATCTGCATAGTGGCTCTTGAAAGAAAATAATAGAAAAAAGACCCAGGAAGAGAAGGTGAATTATTCTACTGTTTTGCTCCAGTGGAAATGAACCTGCTCCTGAATGTGTTAGTCAGTTGAGATCCTCTAGTTGTCCTTTGCAGCAGACACTGTTGTCCTCCTAACATCCGCTCTACCCCTTGCTGTTGTTCTGCAGACACTGTGGTCTGCATTGTCCAAAGCCCTGCGGTGAGCTGGCCTAGACCAATCGGGATGATCCTTTTCCCTGGCCATGGTGACTGGATCAGGGATGAGCAGCCCAGGCCAATGGCCTGTCCCAGCCTCAATTTCTTCCTGGACAGGGATGTGATGTCGCTCAATATAGCCAATGAGAAGAAACTTGGGGGTTTCTATGAAGGAAGTTTCTGGCTCTTTTGTGACTGCTTTAGTTTGTTTTGTGCTGCTATAATGGAATATCTGAGACTGGGTAATTAATAATAAACAGGAAATTTATTTGGCTTATGGCCCTGGAGGCTGGAAAGTCCAAGACTGAGGAGACCACATCCGGTGAAGGGCTTCTGGCTGTGTCATAACATTGCAGAAGGCGTCACATGGAGAGAGAGAGAGAGGGAAGGGGGCCGAACTCATCCTTTACAAGGACGCTGATAACGTGATAACAAACCCACTCCCACGACAACAGCATTAATCTGTTCATGGGGTAAAGCCTAATCATCTCTTAAGGGTCCCACCTCTCAACACTCTAGCACTGGGGATTAAGTTTCCAACACATGAACTTTGGGGGACTCATGCAAACCATAGCAGGGGCCCCAGGAAGTCATGCTTTCTCATCCTAGGGACGTTGGAATGCACAGATGTCACGTCTAGAAGTGCTGCTGTAATCGGCTCCATGAACAAACACAAAATGATCCCCCCCGCATATGCTTTCCCTGTAGCTTTCTTATGCTTTGGATTCCCAGGCCTGCGGCAGCCAATGACCAGAACACTATAATCTTTCTGTTTAACTAACCCTTTTACCTTTTGAGTTGTCTCCCAGAAACTGCAGGCCCTTTGCAGGATAACCATGCCAAGACTCACCGTCCATCACCAACCTGTGACTTCTGAATTAGACCTCCCGCACATGTTGCTTTCAACACATCCTGCCCCGATACACAGCCACTTTCCTGAACCCCTGATAAAACCCCCTACCCTCAGTTGGTCAGAGACATGGATTTGAGGCATTTCTCCCATCTCCCAGGTGATGTCATCTGTAATAAATGACTGTTCTTCCCTGGCAGTCCTCATTGTCTCAGTAATTGGCTTTCTGTGCAGTGAGCAACAGGACCAGGCCAGACCCCCCTTGTGGGTTCGGTAACACTGTCACTGTCTTGTTTTCTGCCTGAGGAAGGAACCAGGCCAGAGACTGGCTCCTGCTTTCAGGAGGAAGAAGGAGAGGGTCAGAGTGCCCTTCTTGCATCTGTTGTTTTTTTAAGTGCCTTTGGCTCAAAATAATCCCAATGTCAGAGCAGCATATTTTGAGGTGGCATGCTCTGCCACCCTTTAACATGTAAATAGATAGTTGTGTATTGGAATATTACCGGGAGCTGGGTTTTAAAAGCTGTGGCAGCATCTTCAATGTCTAGGTAGATATAGAAAGTCACTTTGAGATGTGTAGTCCCCAACAATATGCATGGGGAGGGACAGTAGACGTTCCTGTCCTGGGAGCAGAGGGTGGCAGGATGCTGTGCCTCTTCAGTGCTGCTTACCCTTCCCGGTGCAGGTCTGCGGGGGGCAATGGCAGTAGTTGGGAAATGCACCAACTTGCATTAGAAGCCAGAGGGCCTTGTGGAAGGAAGAGGACTGATGATCCAACCCCTCTCTGCAGTTCAAAGACAGAGAAATCTGGAGGAGTGTAGGATGGGGGTCCTGACCAAGGCCTTAGGAGGGGAAAGGACGCCAAGGGCCTCAGAGTGTGAACTCACCATGAGGGAAGGCGAGATGGTGACTGGTTTCACCCCAGATCCTCGGGTTGGGGCTGCCCTGAATGTGGCAGTGGCTGCGGAGTCAGCACCTCGCATGTCCTTGTGCTTTAGGGAACAATGGCAGAGCTTGTGACCATGCACCAGGACAGCATGACTTGAAGTTCAGCTGTAGAACATCTGTCCTGCTTGTGC
>NW_012144967.1:9073747-9076130 GCF_000956105.1 Propithecus coquereli
ATGTCTGTATTACCCAAAGCAATCTACAAATTCAGTACAATCTCTATCAAAATACCAACGACATTCCTCACAGAAATAGAAAAAAACAACTCTACAATTTGTATGGATCCACAAGAGATCATGAAAAGCCAAAACAATGCTGAGCAAAAAGAACAAACCTAGAGGCATCACACTACCTGACTTCAAAATATACTATAAAGCCATAGTAACCAAAACAGCATGGTACTGGCATAAAAACAGACACATAGGCTAGTGGAACAGAATAGAGAGCCCAGAAATAAATCGACACATTTACAGCCAACTCATTTTTAACAAAGGTGCCAAGAATACTCAGTGGGGGAAGGACAGTCTCTTCAATAAATGGTGCTGAGAAAACTGGATATCCATATGCAGAAGAATGAAACTAGACCCCTATCTCAACATACACAAATGTCAACTCAAAAAGGATTAAATACTTAAATGTAAGACCTGAAACTATGAAACCACTAGAAGAAAACATTGGGGAAATTCTTTAGGACATTAATCTGGGCAAAGATTTCTTGAGGAAGACCTTAAAAGCACAGGCAACCAAAGCAAAAATTGACAATTGGGATCACATCAAACTAAAAAGCTTATGCACAGGACTCAATCAACAAAGTGAAGAGACAACCTCCAAAGTGGGAAAAACTATTTGCAAAATATTCACTTGAAAAGGGATTAATTAGCAAAATATAGGCTGGGCGTGGTGGCTCACGCCTGTAATCCTAGCACTTTGGGAGGCTGAGATGGGAGGATCTCTTGAGGTTAGGAGTTCAAGACCAGCCTATGTAAGAGTGAGACCCCATCTCTACAAAAAATAGAAAAATTAGCTGGGTGTGTTGGCACATTTCTGTAGTCCCAGATATGTGGGAAGCTGAGGCAGGAAGATCTCTTGAGCCCAGGAGTTTAAGGTTGCAGTGAGCTATGATGACGTCATTGCACTCTACCCAGGGTAACAGAGTGTGACTCTGTCTCAAAAAAACAAAAACCGAAAAACCAAAAACCAAAAACAAAGAACAAAAACCAAAAAACCAAAAATCCAAATAACTAGAATATAAAAGGACAACTCAATAGCAAAAAACCAAATAATCTTGTTTAAAAATGGGCAATAGACCTTAATAGATATTTCTGAAAAGAAGACATACAAATGGACAACAGATACATGAAAAAATGCTCAATGTCACTAATAATCAGGGAAATGCAAATCAAAACCACAATGAGATATCACGTCACTCCAGTAGAATGGTTACTATCAAAAAATCAAAATACGATGAGTGCTGGCGAGGATGTGGAGAACGGGGAACCCTTACACGCTGCTGGTGGGAATATACATTAATGCAGCCACTATGGAAAATAACATGGAGTCTCCTTGAAAAACTAAGAATAGGCTGCTAGCAATCTCACTGCTGGGCATGTATCCAAAAGAAAGGATCTATCCAAAAGTCAGTATATTGAAGAGATATACATGTTTATTGCAGCACTATTCAAAAGAAGATACAGAATCAACCCAAGTGTTTCGTCAGCAGATGAAAGGATAAAGGAAATGTGGTTCATATACACAATGGAATATTATGTGGCCTAAAAAATCTATGAAATCCTGTAATTAGCAGCAACATGGATGGAATTGGAGGACGTTATGTTAAGTGAAATAAAGCAGGCACAGAAAGATAAATGTTGCATGTTCAGCTAAAAATTTGATCTCCTGGAGATAGTGGATAGACAGATGGTTACCAGAGGCTGGGACAGGGGATGAAGAGCGGTTGTTGGTTAATGGGTACAAAAATACAGTTAGATAAAAGGAGTAAGTTCTAGTGTTCGATAGCACTATAGGGTGATGATAATTAGCAATAATATATTTCAAAATAGCTAGAAGAGAAGATTTGGAAAGTTTGGAACATTTGGAATGCTCCTAACACAAATGATAAACAATTGAGATGATGGATGTTCCAATTACCCAGATTTGATCATTACACATTATATGCTTAGATCAAAATAATCATTACATGTTATATGCTTGTATCAAAATATCACATACACCCCATAAATGTGTGCAATGCTTATATATCCATAAAAATTTCAAAAAAATAGAGGAGGAATCTGTTAAAATCTGATTTAAAAAGACTGATGAGACATATTAACCAGCTGTAACATATGCATCTTATTTGGATTGCCATTTTCATACCAGTTTTTAAAAATTATGAGACAATCAGGGAAACATAAATACTGATTGGATATTTGATTATATTTTAGAAATGTTAATATTTTGGTGGTTCTGTTTTTTAAAAAGTTCTTATTTTTTTAGACACATACAGAAATATTTATGGCTAGAATGATATAAGGTCTGAAATTTGCTTCAAAATAATTG
>NW_012144967.1:9077865-9116892 GCF_000956105.1 Propithecus coquereli
TCTCGCTCTTGCTCAGGCTGGTTTTGAACTCCTGAGCTCAAACAATCCGCCCGCCTCGGCCTCCCAGAGAGCTAGGATTACAGGCGTGAGCCACCACGCCAGGCCAGGATACACTTTTAATATGAAGACACAGAGAGGTTAAAAGTAAAAGAATGAAAAAGTACATACCACAAAAACAATAAGTATAAGAAACTTGATGTGGCTGTAAAAATATTAGGCAAAATAGACTTCAAGGCAAGGAGTATTATGAGAGATAACAAGGATCATTTTGTAATAATAAAAGGGCCAATTCATCAGGAACACATACCCATTCTGAGTATGTGCCTAGTGGAGCTTCCAAATGCATGGAGCACAAGCACACACTGAGAAAATTAAAGGGGGAAATAGGCAAGTCCACAATCGTAGCTGAATATTTTTAATATCCTTTTCTCAGTAATTGATAGAACAATTAGACAAGAAGTATCTGTGGGGATATAGAAGATTTGAATACTATTAATTGCCTGGACCTAATTGACTTTTATAGGATATTATACCCAAGAAGAAAATATGTAGAATTTGTTTCAAATGCACCTGGAATATTTGCCAAGCTAGACCATATGCTAGGTCATAAAAGAAATCTCAATAAAATTTGAAAAACTAGAAAAAAAAATAAAAGCTCAGCAGTGCAGGTTGCTGGGCTGATATTCTAACAACTCACTGGGTCATGACGGGAGAGATAATATGGCCGGAAATGGACGTTTTCAATCAGTAGTCGATCTAGGCAGCATTTTGCATAAGAGATGAGTGGAGCTCTGGATTCGTAGAAGCTGGATTTGAAGTCAATCCTCTATGTTGTCCAGCCTGCCTGCCTCCGTCCCTGAGACTGTTCTTGGTAATCTGTGCATCACTGATTTGGGAACAAAGGCAGATTAGCGGGCCTGACCCTCTGATTTCCAGCTCCAGACTTTTCTGGTTCTTGAGCACTTGAGAATATTAACTATTCATAATACAATCACTCACGTTGAGACACAATGTTAAATAATATGTGTTTTATTAAAGGAGCACATTGAGTTATAAAATGTGACATTGGGTATTTCTTTGTAAGCAGAGTTGAAGTCCTGTAATTCTTCCTAGCCAAGTAAAGCCTGTGAAGATTGCTAGTTGATAACCGACTCCATTTCTCCCAGAGTAGTACTTTTCTGCTCCAATCCCCACCCATTTTCTGTTTTTCTGTGCTTTAATATTATCACCATAATATGACCATATCATCATCGGCGTGACCATGAATAATGCGTTAGCTCTCGTAATAACGTAAGGTAACTGCTCCCCGTGACTGATGCCGTGGAAATTGATCACTGAGGTTACCAGAACAGCTCCTTAGAGTGACTGTGAAGAAGAATTTTATTCTTCAGCATCATATTCTGTCTTCTTTTTGCTCCTAGTTTCTCTGTCTCCATATAATCCCCTTCCAGCCCCAGCAAATGCAGACGCCTCAGTTACTGAGATAACACGGGAGAGCAAAGGCATGGAAAAGTGCGAGTTCAAAGACAATATTCACGTGGGATCAGGCTGTCTAGTGCACGAAGAGTTTAAAAAGGTGGGGAACAGAAGGGGAGCCTGGGTGTCTAATACATTTTTTTTGCAAAAAGCTTTGGAATTTCCCTGTGGTGGATGCAGGATGACCTCAGAACGTCAGCTCAGCTGTTTGTCTTCCACCTCTTCTCCTAAAGATGCTTTACCTGTAAAGCGACTCGCCGGATGTCTCGGGCTTGATCCTTTAACATTGCAGGGCATTGGTGTCTGAGGGGCACTTGTCTCTTCCATGCCCCTTCTCAGATTTATTCAGAGTCATTTGCAATGGCTGCAATACAAGCCACTATATTTGTGGAATATTTCCAAATATGTACACAATTGATATTGTGGTATTATAAGGGTTATCTTAAATATTCATTTTTCACCCAGACACTTTAGTATTGTGTAGACTCTACCATTATTGCCATGTTAACCCAGACCTTTGATAATAGGTCACTTTTGTTGAGCTTGGGGCCACGTACTTTACTTGGTTGATAAGATGGCATTATCCTCATTTTACACACAAACAGAGATTCAGTGAGTTTAAATGGTTTGTCAGAACTCACATAGGAAGTTATCAAGTGATCCAGAATCCTGGCTCTGCCTACTACACCATGCTGCCTCAAAGTGGTAAAATGGGAATTTGTAAGTTTGTTGATTACACAAATCAATTGATTTGGCCTTTAATTAATTATGAGTCGTTAATTTCCATCTGGCAATTCAGGCCACAAAATGTTCCAAGGTAAGATATGGGTTTATAGTCCCTTTACTTTGTGGCATTGTGCATTAGATCGTTCCTGACGTGCCCTGTACCGCTAATCCCTTTGTTACAAATACAATCTGCTTTATTTAGTCCAACTCCTGCCACCGTGAACCACTATTTTGATTGTTATCTGTAGTTACTGTTTCTGAAGCAGAACAGTGCAAACACTGAGGATGGCTATGACCTGACTCAGCTGCTCAAAGTTGATGAAGAGAACCGTCCAAAGGTACAGACGGTGGCTCTAAAAATTCAGTTTCCAGTCTTAAGGGTGGTCGGTGTTCCACTCCTTACGCCACCCGCTTCAAAGCGTCACTGTCTTGAGTCCATTTTAGCACTTGATCCTGCGTCTTTGTGTGCGAAGAGAATGCAAGCCGATGGGTGTGACCTCCCCCTGCTTCCTCCTTCCTCTGGCTCGGCCCAGCTGGAAGGCCCCCGGCTGCAGTTTGCAGGGATCGGCCCCCAGGGGCCTGTGCAGGGCAGAGAAGGACAGAGACTGAATCTGGCCGGAGCATAGATGGAGAACAGTCAGTATAACTGTTCTACTAAATGGGCCGATCTCCGCAGGAAACAGTTAAGGGATTGGTTTATTTTTCACCATCACCTTCTATCACACTCGGACTGACCTTGGGCAAAACCCATCCTTTCTCAGCCACTTTGGAGCCTAATTAGGCTCATTTTCATCTATTAAAAGGTTCAATTCAATCTAAAACAAGACAATAATTTCTCAGGCAGCTCCAACATCCTTCCTTCCCCTCCTAACTCAGCCTTCACCAGCCACCGGGGGACACGGGGCACAGGCCTGCTCTTTCCCTCTTCTTGGATGTTTGAACCCGCTGTGAATTTCTGGTCTCTCCCACCCAGGCTGTTGAGGGTGGGATCGGCCCCTGAAATGTGTTCTTTTTAGGATGTAGGGGTGCGGCCAGGTGAGCGAGGCTCTGGCAATGCAGGTACCAAAACACTCAATAATCAAGAGAAACAATATTTTTGTGCAATGTTATCAAATCAAAATTAATGCCCCAAATCCACAATGAGCAAAATATCAACATTTTAAACATGGGATCGAAGTGACGGCCCAGGCGCGGCAGGCTCTGACACGCACGCTCAGCAAGGCACTGTCACCAAGCCTGTTTTAGTTACAATTCTGATATTTTGATTACCTTTTGGCCTTAATTTTGAATTTTTAAATGTGAAATTAAAATGTTATGTATCTTGATTACTGAGGTTTTTGGTGCCCCTTAAATTCTGCCCCTGAGCCACTGCCTCGCTGAGTCTCTGCCCGCGTAGGGCTCCTTTCTCCACTGCCCTGGGCTCGAGGGTTCAGTGAGATTCCTGAGGAAATGGTTAACTTTCTTTCCCACGGCCTGGTTCCGCAGCCGTCCCTGCTTTGGGGCCGGGCTGCAGCTCCTCTCTCTAGACTCCTCTTTCGGCATCCTCGGTCTGGCCACGCAATGTTCGCTCCGTGGCACGAACATGCCCTGCGCTTCCTGCCCCTGTGCCTCGGTCTTTGCCTTTGCCGCTGCCTGGCATGCTGTCCCGAACTCCCCGACCTCTGGGAACGGCTTCCTCACCGAGTCCTCATCCTCTTGCACTTCCTGAGTCACTGCCAACACCCCTAGGACAGCAGTGCTGAGGTTGGGGCAGAGCGTGTGGTTAGGTAGTTAGGACTAGGTGTTAGTGTCCAGCGGCCGCTTTAACAAATTGCTGCACATTTAGTGGCTCAAAACAACCCAACTCTCTTCTCTTATCATTCTGGAGGCCGGAAGTCTAAAATCAAGGTGTCATCCCGGCTTCTGGAGGCTCCAGGGGAGAATCTGTTTCCTTGCCTTTTTCAGCTTTGGAAGCTACCTGCATTCCTGGGCTCCTGGCTCCTTCCCTACATCCTTTGACTTCTGCTTCCCTTGACACATTGGCTGCTACTAACTCTGATCCTCTTGGCTCCTCTCCTAAGGACCCTGTGATTACACTGGGCCCACGGGGATACAGGATCATCCCCCCAACTCAGGACCCTTAATTTAATCACAGCTGCAAAGCCCCTTTGCCATATGTGAACCCACCGGGTCTGGGAACCAGGATGTGGACATCTCCGGGGGCCGTTATTCTGCCTACTCAAACTTCTATTCTGCCACTGTGGCCAAGTCAGAATTCTATTTTCCATCCTCGCTGCTCATACAAGGCTGAGGGTGAAGATGGCCCTACAGGAGGCCTTGCTGCACGGAAGGGAGTTCACAGAGCCTGAATCTTCTTTGCTGGAAGCTTTGCCCTCCGCACCAGGTGGAAGCCGCTGGAGCTCTCTGTGGGCACAGCCGAGTGCAGACTCTGGCAGACTGCGGAGTTGAGTAGATGCCACCACAGGCTCCGTCCCCAGCTGGGCAGTGTGGGAGGTGATGCAGATTGACCTGCCACCTCCGTATTATCTCACTGTCTTTTCTCAGGGCTAATGACGTTCATTAAAACTCACCGCACGTTCCCAGCGTATTAAATATGTATTTGGTTTTATGCTGTGCATATCTTAAAAAACAGAAAAAAACCCAGGCTGAACAACTCTGAACCAATAATATGGTTTTACATTCACATGGTTTGCAGGAAATAGAGTTCTGAGGAGTTCAGGCTGACTTATCCAGCCCTAGAGAATAGACACATTCCAGAAATATCCTCTCTCTGCCAGCAGCCTGCTGGATCTCCGAATAGCCTCCACATCTATTTGCGACACAGGGGGCGGCTTTGCCTGCTGATTGCTCTGAGGGCTGGCAGGACAAGCGCAGGTGTTGGCCTGCTGGTCTGGCAGAGGGTGGCCCCGTCCCTTCATCCAGGGCAAGGACATTGTGGGTGTTCGATTCTGAGTTTTGGGTCCAGCCTTCCTTGATACGTGCTGATGGGATGCTGAAACAGAGGCTATGTTTAGTGATTAGTGATTAATATTCGTGGAATGTTTGCATGCAATGCCAAATTAATGTTTTTTCTTAAAGATTTATGTATGAGCTAAATATTTTGACAGAGAAGAGAAAATAACTGTGAAGACCACTCCATCTGCTCCTCCTGTTTATTGCCTGAATATTTACACCACTGCTTTGGAAATTTCACTGACTCAAGAATTAATGTACAGGAGATTCTGTCTCCTTGGTCAGAGGAGGAGGTAATCCTTTGTCCTGAGAGTTGAGGATAAGGAGATAAAATACAAGTAACAGCACACAATCCCTGAGAGATTCCCTCCCTTCCTTTCCTCCCCCAGTACTGATGCCACCCTTCGCCCCCCTAAGATAAAAAACTCTTTGAGAAAGACATCTGCACTCGAATGTTTATAGCAGCATGATTCACAATTGCAAAGATGTAGAAACAACCCAAGTGCCCATCAATACATGAGTGGATTAATAAAATGTGGTATATGCATACCATGGAGTTCTCCTCGGCCACAAAAAACAATGGTGATCTAGCACCTCTTGTATTATCCTGGATAGAGCTGGAGCCCATTCTACCAAGTGAAGTATCACAAGAATGGAAAAACAAGCACCACATGTACTTACCATCAAATTGGTATTAATTGATCAACACTTACGTGCACATATAGTAGTAACATTCATCGGGTGTCAGGCAGGTGGAGGGGGGAGGAGGGGTGGGTACACACACACCTAATGGGTGTGGTGAGCACCATCTGGGGGATGGACATGCTTGAAGCTCTGACTCAGGCAGGGCAAAGACAATATATGTAACCTAAACATCTGTACCCCCGTAATATGCTGAAATAAAAGACATAAAAAAAGGCCGGGCGCGGTGGCTCACGCCTGTAATCCTAGCACTCTGGGAGGCCGAGGCGGGCGGATGGTCTGAGCTCAGGAGTTCGAAACCAGCCTGAGCAAGAGCGAGACCCCGTCTCTACTAAAAATACAAAGAAATTAATCGGACAACTAAAAATATATAAAAAAAATTAGCCGGGCATGGTGGCGCATGCCTGTAGTCCCAGCTACTCGGGAGGCTGAGGCAGGAGGACCGCTCGAGCCCAGGAGTTTGAGGTTGCTGTGAGCTAGGATGACGCCACGGCACTCTAGCCCAGGCAACACAGTGAGACTCTGTCTCAAAAAAAAAAAAAAAAGACATAAAAATAAAAATAAAATGACTCTAGGGGGTAGCAGTTTAAATTAAACAGACAGGTTTGGTTATTAAAAAAAGGATGTGCAGTTGTTATTGTCAGTTGCCGATGTGGCTGTGGCCGCAGGAGCAGTAGAGAACCTGGAGCAGGTGTGAGCACAAGCAGGAAAGACCCAAAAGAGGGAAGACACTGCTCGTGCTACGGAATTTCAGATCTGCAGTGGTCCGAGAGAAAACACAGAACTTTCCTGGAATGCCAGTGCAATATAGATTTAGGGAAGGGTGGGTGGTCAGGGAAGGCTTCCTGCAACGGTGCAGTTTTGAGGCTGACTTGGGAACGTTGAAAAGGGCGAAGAGTCGATTTAATATTTCCGAGCACACTGGACTGGTTGTGGCTGCCCTCCCGTGCTCTGCGGGGTCTCACCCGGGTCCTCTGTGCTGGGTCACCCCTGCAGCTCTCACTTCCAGATCTCAGCTCAAACACAACCTCCTCTATGAAGCCCCCTGGTGTCCTCGGGCCACGGAGAGCTTCCTCCTCTGCATTGCATACACAATCTGCAAAGGCTTATCTGCAGTTCTTAACTCTGAAAAGTTCTGAAAGATGAAAGCTTTTCCTTTTTGGTGCTAACACTCAGTTGGTGGCAGATCCTGCCTTGGCTGGCGTGAGACTGTTGACTGTCTTTATTTCACCTTCCTCTTTGTAAGGTTTGCCGCAGACGTATGAGTGCGATTCTTACAGGTGACGTCCCAGATCTTTCCTAAAGTCTGACAAATTCAGAATTCCAAAACTCATCTGGCCCAAGTGTTCTGATGAAGGAATTGTGCGTCTGTGTCTCCCTCACAGCAACTGCTGGGAGTATTCCTGTACTTGGTTGACAAATCTGTCTCCCAGGAGTCTGTGAACTTAAGAAGAGTTTGCATTTTCTCCTTCACATACCACAAGACTCAAACAAGTCATACCCGTAAGTGTGATGTATCTTGGTTGACAGATTATTGTTGGAGATTTTCCCTGCAGGTCTCCCTCTTTTACCTGTCCCACCGTCACTGGTGGCAGTCATTGCTCAGGGCAGGACAGCAGGGCAGAACAGTAGGGGACTGTCTTTGGCCTGGAGATGCCCCATGGCTGGACCAGGTGGGCACAGCAGTGCTCTGTCTCAGTCCTGGCCTGAAATGAATAGGGAGGGGGACTTGTCAGCAGAGAGGAGTATGGATGGATAAAGACCCCGAGGATGAGACGCCTCCCGCCCATCCTGCCCAGACACAACAGCACGTTCATCCTCTGGAACTTGGACAAAGGGAGGGCAGGAGGCCCAGAATTTACTGATATCAGCTTTCTGCTACCCAGTGGAATGGGATGGGTAAGTTCCTTATAGAAAATAAAGAAAACCTACTCCTGGCACATCCAGATTTGTGAACTAGAAGCCACACTAGCTGAACAAATGAATAAAATGATAAAATAGAACTTCCTTTATTTCTAATCCCCAAGGAGTCTCATTCTCCTACTTACCAGGTGTTGGTTTATTTTTGTCCTTATATGTAACACCAAAGGGACCCCAGAAGTTCCTGTCTTATTTAAAGCCAGGTATGGGATAGCAAAGCCAGCATCCAGAACTCGAGATGAGATGGGCTGCCGTGCCCGATCTGATGGTGGACTCTACTTCTGTGTGTGGGAAGGAAAGGGCCTGGAGGGACCTGGATGAATTAGATACTGGTGGACAGATCCCTAGAATATTGAGAGGGAGAGAGAGAGAGAGAGAGAGAAAAAGAGAGAGAGAGAGAGAGAGACCCAGATAACTACCAAAAAAACCCCCCAAAACAAAACAAAGCAAAGCAAACAAAAAAACCTAACCATTCCCTCCCAACCAAGATCTTGGGGTTTGAGGGATGCAGGATAATCAATATCCCACTAGGTGGCACTGCTGATCCACACTTGGGGTACCCGGAGTCTGTTTCTATGGTAACAAGTTTATAAATTTATGGAGAGAACTGGCCTTGTCCTCTGGGGGTGTGTGTATGTATGAAGGAGTTTTTTGAGTGTTCAGAAAAGTCTGCTCTGTGCAGCAGGGACTATTGATATGCAACCGTCAAAGAGAGAGAGAGAAAATCAAGGAAAATATTATCATACTGTGCAAGGCAATAAGGAACAGGAGAGGAGAGAAATCACTCCTAATATAGTAACAAACTACCTTGCCACTTGGACTCTAATTTTCTCTAATGCATGCGGCTGGAAAGCAGGGATCGGAGGCTTGCTGGAATCCCTGGGGCTGGGCTGCAGGCTGGCTTTGTTTTTGTGCAGGATATCACTGCAGGAGCTCAGCTTGGGGAGTGCGGGGTTGCTTGAATTGTGGGTTTTCTCGGAAAGTGATGATGGAAAATATTACATGTGCCCAGGCATCCCATTCTATGTGTTACTATATGTCTAGACATTTACGGTCCATCTCTCTTGGATGAGGGTTTTCCATGCTCTCTGTATAAAATGCATTTCCGGAATGTGGTTCTGCTAGTCCTGGATCTCTCTCTTGTTTGATCAAAAGCCCAGCTCCTGCTCTTTCTCTTGCACATGGTTTTCACTGCAGGGCACTGAGTGCTCAGTATTTACTACGTGCTGCTCTGACTGCTTGGATTCTAGACCCAGGTGGGGGCCAGTTTTTACACCTGCAGGAATGCTAAGGTGCCCAACTGTACTGGCAGCGAGTAAAAGCCTCTGTGGAGTGAATCCACCTTCTCTGAATCCCGTTTCTCAGCTGCAAGGGAGCCTTTTGGAAATGCGTTCGGCGTGGATCTTAACAGGTACCCTGGATTCTAGGCCAGAGTCAACCCAGCGCCCCGCAGGTGAACAGGTTACACCTGTGGAGGGCTTGTCTCCCTTTAGAATTTGTGTTGTTTCTTTTTCAGGAATTCTGGTCTATTCAGTGGGGCCAAATCATTCTTTGATTTTAATTTTCATGGAGAGAAGGGGAAAAAGGGAAAAAATTTAAAAATGGATTTGAACAGTAGTTTTGTAGAACTTTGCAAGAGTATGCTCATCCCTGGAATTTTACCAGGATAAACTGTTCTGGATGCTTCCTAAGATGTTTCAAAAATTGAAAATATTTTGAAAGAACTTCAGACTTCCAGAAAAGTTGCAAAAATACTACAAAAATTGCCATATATTCTTCACCCTTAGTCCCCCAATTTTGTCCCTGCCATCATGATGTGGATACGTAATTTTTTCCTAATATCTTTGAGAACATGTTACAGACACGATGTGTCTTTACTTTTAAATACTTCATTCAGTGTTTTCTAAAATTAAGGAAATTGTCTCACATAACCACAGTGCAATGATCAAAAGCAGGAAACTAACATCGATGCAATACTATTACCTAACCTGTGGACTTTATTCACTTTTCATCACTTGTTTCATTAGTGTCCTTCATCTCACAAGAAAAATATATTTCCTGGTCCTGAAGCCAATCCAGAATCACAAATTGCATTTAGTTTTCATGTATGTTTGTATCTTTTAAAAAATTAAAAAAATTCCTTTTTACTTGATAGTGGCCTTTGGTTTTATTTATTTTTTTCCTTTTCTTGCTATCATGGGTCAGTGGCTTGCAGTTGAAAGGTTTTCTTCTCCTGGGAATCACGACTGTTCCTTATGTGGCTAGTGGAGCTGGCGCTGGTGATGGAACAGTCGTAAATCCCGACACACTAGATCCAACTCCAAAGCCATCTAGCTTCTAGGTATGTGACCTGGGGAACTCTACTTCAACTGCTTGCAGCAGCAATTTTCTCCATAAAATGTAGAACGCAATCTGTGTCTCTGAAAGTCAGTATTAGGACAAGTGAGGGATCCACCACAGGGCCTGGCCAATGAACCTGTATATGAAGTTTTCCCCAGCCACAGGGGGACTTCTTCCATGTAAGAATATTCAGAATACTCAAGAGTGTGTCTCCCTTTTCTTAGATTTGAACCACCAAGTAGTTTAAGTGAACTTTTAAAGACTGTTTATTATCTCAACTTTTTCAACCACGGTAAACATCCATGAAGTCTCTATAGCTTTTTTTTTTTAAATAAACTTGTAAATTTGAGATAATTGTAGATTCACATGCAGTTGTAGGACATTATATGGAGAGATCTCATGTGCACTTTACTCATACGGTAATATTTTGGTAAATTATCGTACAATAATATCACAGCTAGGACCTTGACATTGACACAGTTAAGACACAGAACATTTCCGTCACCACGAGGACCCCCAAGCTGATCTTTTATAGCTACAGCTCCAGTATTTCCTTCCCTCCCCAAACCCCTTCTTTACTGCTGTCCACCACTAACTATTCTCCATTTCTGTAATTTTGTCCTTTCAAAGATGTTACATAAATGGAATCATATAGTATATAACCTTCTGGTATTTTTTTTTCCACTTGGTATAATTCTCTCTGGAGATTCATGTTGCACGCATAAATAGTTTGTTCTTTTTTTAAATTGCTGAGTAGTATTCCATGGTATGGATGCATCACTCTGTATAGCTTTCTTACTAGAGCTTAGTTTACTTGAGTTAGTTTAGTTGGTAACACATCGCGGTACACAAACTTCTCCACCCTAGAAAGTAGTCAGACGGATCTATTCCCACCAAAAACGCAATATCTGAGACAAACATTCTTTTTGAAAACCTTCTTGACAGTAATTAAAAATAAGAAATCCTAAGATTTTATTTTAAAGTAATGAGATAATTGAAAATAAAACAATTCTCAAGAAACCAGACTACTGAAATATGAAAATTTCCCAATTGTTGAGACATCATTCCAGAATGATATTTCTAAAAAATATATAATATTAATGTGTGATTTTGTTCAAAATTCATGATTCTGTAAAATTAAAAAAAACAGCTACAAAATTGTTTGGAAAATTGCATAAATATGTATTGGGTTTTGCATTTTTTACACTTATACCTTACATTTCTTTCAGCTAGAAAGTTGGGAACTAAGACACCATCAACCCCAAATGTAAGTGGCTATAAAGGAAGTTGCGAATGACAGATGGACACTTATTTACATGATGTAAAATATTCAAGTTATACCACTGCAGAACATTTGGCACCTCAGTGAATAAATTGTATATTTATAAGTAGACATTTGACTCTTCCTTCCACATCCCTAGAAAGTTTGCATATTTGAGTTGACTCCCAAACTTAAAAAAATTTTACATATTTTCATTAAGAAAATGGGAGCTTACTTTATATTTGGCTGTCGGGGATGGCTTCTTCCCTTCCCTGCTCTGGGATAAGCATTTAACTATTTCTGTGGCCATTTAACTTCCAACCCAGAGGAGGCAGCACAAAACAGAAATTCATATAGAAACCGGGTAGCTGGTTGGGGACTGTTTTGGATACCTTGAGTCTGCAATATTTAGGATGCTCTGACTTGATCTGCATGAAGGCAATTTGACTTTAGACTGCTACACATTCGAACCTCAGGCATATTTAAGCTATGCGTTTTTTTTCCTCATTAGAATGCTGATCATTATGATTTATTTTCTCTATTAATATTCACTCTTGAATGTTAGTTCTGACATCTCCCGCTCTACCCTGGGAAGAACTGGAGCCACTGCCTGGCTCTGCCATTAATTAAATTAATGGCCCTGAATATGATGATTGGCCTGATTTGATCATTCCATAACGTATACATGTATGGAACTATCCCATTGTACCCCATAAAATAGATACATTTATTATTTGTGAATTAAAAATAAAAAATAAATTAGTGGCCATGAGAAACTGGTCGTCTTTTTGATCACCAATTTTTCTTGTTTGTAAGGAGGAAGGTAACAGTGGCCACCTCACTTTGGGATATGGGAGTCGATACATGAGTGACGGGTGTGTCCCCAGCGGGGTGGCTGGCCTGCCCTCTGCCCGCAGGACCCCCGGGCTGGGCTGCGGTCCCGCTCCCCCGCGGCAGGAGGAGACAGAGCTCGGCTTTCTCGGCACCAGCTCCTTCCCAGAGGGCTCCCGGCAGCCCTGTGGGTTTCTCTGAACCCGCCGTTTTGTCCCCAGCCTGTCAGACGCCGAGGGTGCAGGTGGGGACCGTGATGGCTGCGCGGCCGCTCGTGCCCCTGCCGGCCCCAGCTCCCTGGTCCGGGCTGATTCCCCCTCGGCGCTGCGGCCAGGCCTCGCCTGGGCGGTCCTCAGCGCAGCAAAAGATCTGGGCACATCTGAACCCCCAAATGTGAGGCAGGCTCGGGTCTTTCCCCACGGGACGCCGGGCCAGGAGCCTCCAGCGTTCGGTGGCTCGCTCGGCTGACCCCTAGGGGGCAGTGTCGCCGACGCCCCGGGCGGCCGTGGCCTTGGCCTTGCCCTGCCCCAGCCCCAGCCCCGCGCTCCGCAGCGCCCGGTGCGCCTTCAGCTCAACGCAGCTGCCACGGGCCTGTGGGACCCCAGCCGCCGCCGCCGCTGCGGGGACCAGCACTTTCCTTCTCCGCCTTGTGTCGCAGCCACGGGTCACAGGCGCCGCCCACGTCTGAGCCTGGGCATCGCGTCCTTAGGGAACTTCCGCGCACTTAGCATCTGAACATCGTGCTCGACCTTTGGCTTATTCTGACTTTTATGGCGGTTTTTGGTTTTACCATAATTCATCTGTACACTAGGTTTTAAGTTCCTGGAGAGAAGAAATGCGTTTTTAATTTTCTTTTATTCATCATCTGTGTTACTTCCACCCCCACCTTCAAACAGCAGTTACCTTAGAATTGGGTACAGAACAAGGGCTCAGTTGGGCTCCCTGACGTGGAGTGATGGGGGCAGCCGGTGGGGGTGGGGAAACCCTAAGTGACACCCAGGGGCTACTCTGTGCCTAGGTATTTCTGGGATACGCACGTATTCCTAAACCCACAGCGCGACTGTGTTCCCTCAGGCCCTTCCATCCTGACTCACTTCCCAGCCTTATTCCTCATCTGCCCCTTCCCTGGTCTATCGAATGAAGATCGCGCTAGCTCATGTTTGCCTCACTGCCCACAGTAATTGAAAAGTACATCCTTTCCCTATAACCTCCTCAGGGGCTGAGGGATTAAAAGAGTAGTCAAACACAGCAGTTTGGAATTCAAGGCCCAAGAGGCAACCTGATATCCCTTCCGAAAGCCTCTTGCCTCAGGAGGGACAGGTTGATGGGGCTCTGGGAGAGGCCTCCTGGGGACTTCTCTGCAACACGATGGAGGCTGTGGCCCTAAGGGACCTGTGTGGCTGCTGATGAGGATAGTCCCAGTGAGAATGCTGGGGAGGATGCACCTTGCCCTTCACCCTCTGAGCCTCTGTGCATGGTTCCTTGACCTTGCCTTTGCGCACCATCTTGTGATTTTCAAACATTATCAGATTTCTTTTTCCATTAGATGCTACGCAGCCTGTTGTGGCTGCCAGTACATCTGACAGGGGACTTGCCCAGAGTCGCAGGGCTTATTCATGGAGGAATCAGGACTAGAATGTGAGTCTCTGGACACCTCGCCCGTACTGTTTCTTCTAAGTTTCACTGCCTCCTCAGAAATGTCACCTCTCTGCAGGGCAGGAGGCAGAGTGAGTGGAGGTGCCTTGGTACCCTGGCAGTGCCTTGCCTTGTCCCTGTGTCCCTGTCACCCACAGGAGTGGCTGACCGTGTCATCATTTCATGGCTTCCAAGCTGGCTTCAGTTACTCAAAGTGTGGCCCATGGACCAGCAACCACAACATCCCCTGGACTGTGTTAAAGATTCAGAATCGTGGCCCCATCCCAGATCTCCAGCAGGTTCCATGGCTGGTTCCTGGTGCCCACTTTTCCCAGGGTATTGCCATGCTGTTGTAAGACCTATGTGGTCAGGGCTGCCCCTGTCGAGGGAACTGTCATCAAGGTGTGCATGCCAGTGGACTGAGGGGTCTTCCTTCCCAGGACTGGATGATAGACTCAGGGACCCCCCACGTGGACAACCCCAGGCTCGGAGCTCAGGGGTCAGATTTGCTGCCTGATGAACCTCAGAAGGGCCCCTTAAGACTCATGGGCAGAGTTCAGGCCCCATGGAGGGCGCTGACACCCCATGGGGCCCAGAGTCCTGAGAGCACTGTGTCCGTGGTTCTCCTTCGTTCACAAGGCCACCTTCACCTTTTGTTCTCCTGCTGACCCTGTTTGCAAGGTGGACAGTCTTTCGCAGTGCTGAACCAAGCCAGACACTCAGCTGAAAGTCTAAGCATTTCCCCCAGTGCAAAGAGAAAGAAGCTTGCTTTATTAACAGCATAAATCCAAGAGCAGTTTCATCTTCAGACTGAACTCCCAAGCACTGAAGGCCTGAATGTTCATAGAAACGCTCTCACGATACGCCAGAGTGGCTGGACCATTGCGAGGGCATCTCCTGTAAACACGCACACCTGCGAGTGGGAAGCTTCCTCTTAGAGGGAGTGGCGTCAGCTTGAACCTAACTGAATTCAGCTAAATGCAAAATTCATACCAAAGGGTAGCAGATGAAAGGTAGTTTATTAACTCAACTTAGTCAAGACTGCTATGAAATACTCAGGAGACAGCAGCAGCCTGTGAATATTCTTCATGCAAATGGGAACCGTGCTTCAGGACTCTGCTGGGTAGGGACAGGAGGAGACTTGGGGTTCAAAACCCTCCTTGGAGACCACGAGCTGCGGGATTCTCTCTGTGTTGGCCCCCTCCTGACTGCAGCCCAGCTAAGCGAAGCGTGTTCTCACCATAGTTTGGAGCTTCTAAAATACTGGTGCTCGGCCCCCGTGCAGATTTCGTGTGCTTGGATGGAGCCCAGGTGAAGCTGAGATGCATCCTCAGTGGAGAAACTTCACTGTAGGTCACTGGCTGATTATTGAAATCAAGCAGGCACCCTTGACAAAAATGCCGAGTTCTGGGCCTCATCACAGAAGATTCTGATTGAACAGATTAAGAGGCAGGTCAGGGATCTTAAGTTTTAAAACCTTTCTCAGGTGTTTCTGGCAATCATTCCGGGTTTGGGAATTACTGGTTTAGGTGATGTTTGCACTGTTTAGCTAATGCTTACATTTTCCAAAGTGTCTGTTTAATATTAAACCAGTGGTTTTCATTCTGGCTGCACATTAAGATCACCAGGGGAGCTTTAAAAAATGCTGTTACCTGGGCCCCGCCCCAGACCAATTAAATCAGAGTCTCTGGAGATGGGGGGGAGTGGTGCTCCAGCGCTCATATTTTTAAAAGCTCCCCAGTCGAATCTAATGTGCAAGTAGGATTGAGAACCTTTATATTAAACCTTGAAAGAACAAATATAATTCACTTGTGAACTGTATTTGGAGGTTGCATTTGATTATTGTCTGGTTTTAGTTTTTCATAGAGCCAATTTGTTATTAAGAATGTAAAGTATGCAATACTGCCTAATTGGTGTAAATCACACTGGATCCGTGTCTTTCTTTGATCTGAATTCTGGACTTCCGTAAATATGGTTGAAGACCACGCTAGCTCTGTTTTCCCCCTTGCATTTTGGTAGCTGTGCCAATATGTTGGCTCCCGGGGCTCATGAAGGAGTTGAACCTTCAGGTCTTTTTCCAGCGCGCTGCTGTTGAAGTGGCCTCCTGTGTCAAGTGTTTTTGCTGGTTATCATTTCGATTGCTGTGGGCAGGGATGGAATGGACCTGGGTCCTGGAGAGGTGGTAGGGTGACACTTCAGGGCAGGCGAGTAACAAAAAGGTGCCTTTTCCTCTGGGCTAATGAGCACATGCTTGGCCCGCAGAACCCAGCTGGACTTCAGCCCCGCTCACTCCCTTTACCACGCGCCTCTGTGTGGGGTGTGAACAGCACCAGCCCAGGCAGCAGGAGTGAGGAGTGAGGCCCTCATGAGCCCCCGGGGCTGGGCTGGTGGAGAGGGTTCCCCAAAGGGAAATTGAGGTGGTCTCCCCCAAAGATGGGGAAATGGATATTGTGTGGGCGAAACCAGTGCTGCCCTTAGGCTTGGGCCCCTTCTCAGCTCCTTCTTTAGTCAAACCTCTCCTTACAGGGTGGGGCCAAGAAACTGTGCCCATCCTAGCCTGGGCCGTACCCCTTTGTGCCTGAAATCTTCGGGGCACACATGGCTCTTCCCTGGGCTGCTTTAAGAGCTTTGTTTTATCTCATCTCTAAGATAAGCATCCAAGACGTTTATAGTAGAGACAGACTCAGTCTCAGAAAAGCTGTGTCTACTGAAAGGTGGCGCAGGGGTGTGTAGGAAGGAGTCGGGGGAGATGCCAGGGAGACGCGTTATTGACTGCTGACTACCTGCCAGGTGCTTGCCATGTATTTATGCCATTTGATCCTTAACGCAGTAGTTCTCAGAGCAGGGTGCTCAGACCTGCAGCACCAACATTGCCTGGAAACTTAGAAATGCAAATTCTGAGGACTCCTGAGACCTGCGGATCAGAAGCTGGTGGTGAGGCCCAGCGATGGTGTGGCGCTTGCTCACGTTGGAGAACCACTGCCTTAAAACAATCCTGTTTGTTTCATCGCCGTTCTGATGACGAACCCTCAGGAGGCCCGAAGCAAGAGGTGGCACCTGGAAGCTGAAGTGCAAATCCAGCTTCAGAGTCCTCAGAGCTTTCCCCACGTCCATCCTGCATGCAAAGAAAACCTAGAATCTGTTTTTATTTCCAGCTCCTCCTTCTGGTAAGGTTGTTCCCGGCCTTCCCCTTCTCACCATCTCCCCATCAAGGGTGACCCTCCCAGACCTGCTTTCTAAGCTTTGTCTGTGAACGAATTAGAGGTTTGAAAAGCTGGTATCAAAAGTGCCCACTATCATTTTTATAAGCCTTCATGAATAAGAAAACAATGCCAACAAGTCAATATTATGTGCAAATGGCAGTAAAATCCCACTAAATGGCTGGCTGGCTTTAATTTGTAGAGTGAAATCGATGAAAGTCCTGTTGGGCCTGGTGGTTTTAAAAGCGAAGGATCCGGTGCATCCAGGGAGCCCACTGAAGGACGGGGCTGCAGTGTTGCTCATTCGGGAAGGAAGTTAACAAAAGTACTTGAACCTTTAACCCCAGCGTGTTAGTCATCAGGCTGTGGAGGGCGGCTGCTGAGCTCCTTGTGACCCTGGATGTCTGGCTTCCACCCTCGCCGGGCCCTGAGAGCCACAAGGTGGCAGTAGCCACTCATGCTTCCCACACACAGTCCCTGCTGCTTTCGAAATTTCCACATTAAAAAACAAAACATACCTGCAGTTTGAAAGAGATTATGAAAGATCATTCGCTCTAGTCCTGCCCCTTCTATGTGCAGAGCTGCCCACGTTGGAGTCAATGTGAGCGAACTGCTTATAAAGGTCTTAGGGAGAGGAATTCCTCAAATCTGGGTTGTTGGCTCAATTGATTATTTATCCACTTATTTTCCAACCTCCCAACTTTTCATTCTCAAAAATTTCAAACCTATAGAAAAGCTGGAAGACGAACACCTATGTGCTCATCTACGTAGATCCGTCAAATTCTAACATTTAGCCAGACTGATTTCACCTCTCTTTCTCTTTTACTGGATGAAAGCTTTGCAAGTAAGTGGCAGACACCCTGACATTTCACCTCCCAGTAATTCAACACGTCTCGTAAGAATGAAGATGTTTCTCTACATAACCACAGCATCATGATCACGCCCAAGAAGTTTAACATCGACACAATACCGTTATCTAATATACAATCTCTATTTAAATTGCCCCCATAGTCCCAGCAACGTTCTTTATAGTTATTTTCAATAACTCCAGAATCCATTCGAGAATCATACACTGCATGTGGTTGTCGTGTGTCTTTTGTCACCTTTTTCTAGAGCGGATCTTCTTTTTTGGTGTTTCAGGACTTCGACGTTTCTCGACAGTCCAGTTCATTTGCTTTGTAGAATGCCCAACACTCTGTGTTTGTCTTATCGTTTCTGTATGATCAAAGGTTAAATTCTGGGTTAAGTATTTTGGTACAAATTCTACCTGGGTGGTCTGGTGTTCTTCCTGTCACTTCACTTAAGGTGGCACATGGTGGTCTGTGTGGTTCCTTTATTGGCGATGCTAAATTTGAACACCTGGCTAAGGTACCAAACCTTAGGCAGAGAACTCATTCTCATCCCATGACTATGGCAGTCCCCAATGGTCTTCCCAGCTCCTCTCTTGACTTACCAGTCTGCGTTGTCCCCGCAGCAGCCAGGGAGATGCTCTGAAAGAGTCAATCAGGTCAAGCCATGCCTTACTCAAAAACCTCTTGTGGCTCCCTGTCACGCCCAGATAACCTCCAAACTCCATGCCATGGCCTTCTCAGGCCTGCACGATCTGGCCCCTGCCTACCTTCCGACCTTGTTTTACACATTCTCTTCCACCACCTGGCCATCTTTCTGTGGTTTTGGAGACCCCAAACGGTGTCATTTCAGTTCTCTCAGCCCTCAATATTCTAGCATGGCTCTTACCATCCGGGTTTCAGTTCAGACGCCACAGTTCCATCCCTAGCTTCTTTTCTTCTTTTTTTCTATGAAGCCCCGATCACCAACTATGAAATTATAACGATTTATTTGTTCCTTTGCTTACTAGTTTATTTATTTGTTTGCCCCATCCTGCAAGCTCCCGAGGTCCATGAAGGCCAATACCTGGGTTGTTATGCTTGCTATTGCATCGCCACCCCAGAATAAAGCCTGGCACACAGTAGGTGCTCAGTAAATGTTTGTGAGTGAGTGAATGAAGTAAGTCAGCTCAAAGCCATATTGGGGCATTGTTTTAGATTCTGAGATGGAAAAATGAAGAAGGTATGGTTTCTGTCCACAAGTAGCTGCAGTTTGGTGGAGAAGACTTACATGTAAAAAGACAGAGTCCAATGTGGGAAGGGCTGGGTGCTTTGGGGGTACAGAGGAGAGGTGGCTGCTTCTCCTCCAAGGAAGGGAAGTTTCCAAGTACGGGTGACTGCAGAGCTCATCTCGTTTGTGTGCTTTTGGCACAGATTCCTCCTTAAAATGCTGTGGTGCACACAAAATTGGAGCAGTGTCCCGGGAGACAGAAGACCCAAATTCCAGGTCCAGTGTGTGACCTTGACCAGACACTCAACCCCCTTATCTCTCTCTCTGTGAAGTCAAGGGTTTGGACTGCAGAATCTTAGATCCCTTTGACTCCAGTGTTATCTCAGGCCAAGTTCTACTTGTCATGGGCTGGGGACCCCAGGCAAACCTCTTAATCTTCTGTGCCTCACTTGCCTCCTCTGTAAACTGGGGCTATTAACACCTATCTCGTACAATTGCCATGAGGAGCAACGTGGTGGCGAATGACCAAACTCAGCATGCTGCACAACACTCCCCAGGTCGAAGGGGCTATTCTTATTCAGGGGCCGCTCTCCTGGAACAGAGAAATCTCATATTGTCTCTGTCATCAGAACTTTCTTTCTGCAGCTGCCCCTGCAAGAAAAACCAGCTTTTTAGTCTAGAGAGCTTCCCTGGAAGCCTTGCGTTTTGAGCTGAAGGGTCATTAAAAGACCAGATGGCCGAGAAACCTTTCAGATTACTGTTTGCAGCAGCTCCGTGGTTCAGTTAGAAGCCCCAGTGCCCTGGCAGTGCCCTGTGGAAAAGAAGATCAAGAATGCCCTTTGTGATCGATGCTTTTGGTCTCTTCCCATCTGCAGCCCCTGCCTGCCCCGGCGCAGCCGCCCACCCACTGCTTCGGAGAAAAGGGAAAGGGAGCAGATCGGAAGCCTGGACATGTCACATACCACCCTGGCAACTGCAGTGTGTCTGTGCGTATGTGTTCCCTTGCTGCCCACCAGCTGTGGGACAAGGGGGCGCTGGGGACCCATGAAAGGGGGCCAAAGGACATGGCAGGGAGGTTGGGGTATAAATGTGGGAGGGTCTGGGTGGGGAACGGAGTGGCCACTTTGCCTTCCTTTTATTTCTTTCGTGTCTTTATTGAGACATGATTCATGTTCCATGAAAGTCACCCTCTTAAGGTATACAATTCAGTGGTTTTTAGTATAGTTAAAGGTTGTGCACCCATCACTGTGATGTAATTCCAGAACATTTCATCAGCCCAAGTACCCACTGGCAGTCACTCCCCATGCCCACCCAGCTCTCCATGGACTGGCTAATTCGGACATTTCATGTAAGCGGAGTCATGTAATATTTGTCTTTTTATGACCGACTTCTTTCACTTAGCATGTTTTTGAGGTTCGTCAGTGTGTGGCAGGCGTCAGTACTTCATTCCTTTTCATGGCCGAATGATATTCCATCGTATGGATGCACCCCATTTTGCTTACCCGTTCATCCAGTGGTGGACGCATGGGTGGTTTTCACCTTTCGGCCATTGTGAATGGAGCTGCTGTGTTCGTTTGTGTACAAGTTTTGTACTTTTGAGCATATGCTTCCGTTTCTCTCAGGTATTTACCGAGGAGTGAGATTGCTGGATTCTTTCCTTTTCTTTCTGCCACTCCACAGCACTCCCACGTTGTAGCCCAGGTATGTGAAGGGCGTGTGGGATAAGGGAGGCATTTGGACCCTCTGACCTCTGAGAGCGCTGCGTTAATGACAATAAGTTCTGGACACAGAGATGAGCTGGATGGTTGGCAGAAACCCACTTCTCGCCCTCCTCTGGCGCACAGCTGGCCGGCTGCATCTTCCTGGCTCCGCTGCAGTTAGATCCAGTCATGTGACTGTGTTTTAGCCAATGCAATGTGGGGGGCCTGGCCCCAACCTCCTGTACAGCGCTCTCTACCCCCTGTCCTCCTGTGTCTGCGGCACGAGCACCAGGGGGATTCTGCCCTAAGGGGTGCTGAGCCACTCCACGGAAGGCACCCATATCCCTGGATTGCCACGAGGTGCAGGGCCTCTCTGCCAGCTCACATTAATTTGTGATATGAACAAGAAATAAGCCTTTATAACCTCATGCCCCTGAGATTACGCAGTCAGTCTGTCCGGACTAGGATGGCTTCTTCAGGTAAGGAATGACCCGTTCAGTCTCTAGAATCACCTGCAGAGCTTCCAGCCTCCAGTCTCCTTCCGCCCCTGCCCTTGGCTCACTCCGTGCTGGTGTTTTCTTGTGAGGCCTCCATGGATTTGGTGTCTTCTGCTAAGGTGATTCATCATCCTGGTGTGCCTGGGACCAAGGGGTTTCTTGAGATTTGGGACTTTCAGCTTTAGAACCAGGATAATACTGGACACACTTGGATGGCTGCCACCTCCTCACCTGTCTCTGATCTGGGGCTTAGGCTGAGTAGCACTGTCTTTGGTCCAGCGGGAAAGAATGCTCTGTCTGTGATGGTTAAAGTTTGGGTGCTTCAAGGCATATGTATGAGATATTTGCCATCGCTAGACCAGATTTTAGGGTCCTGCCTGCACTCTCCCAAGGTTGGAGTTAGTTCTTCTCGGGCTGCACTGGTTATAGAGGCATGAGCTCTTGGTACCCTCAGCCAGGGCTGCCACAAGGGCAGGACTGACATACAGGTGACCCCTGGGATTTTCCAAGTGAGGTTTGTTATAAGGAGGGAGGAGGCTTGTCAATATTTGGAAAATGACCCAGGAAATATAAGACAGGGAGAGGAGAGTGAACAGCCTGTCCAGCTAGAGAGCTAGAGGAGGAGAGATGGCAGAAACAAACAGGGGACTGCAAACAGTCCCGGAAAGGGAGCGGTACCAGATCTGCATCTGCAAGGCAGGTCCTGCGCCTGGGCACTCCTCTTGTGTGCCACTGGGTACACCCTGTGGGCCCCGGGGCTACGCTCCCGTCCATGCTGCTCATGCATTTGATGACTTTGGCTTGTTCATGGTGTGACTTCTGGGTTCAGTTTTGCTTCTAGAGCCTGAGGTCTTCCAATGAGCACTCCCCCCGACACGGCCCGGAGAGGACCCTGGGCTTGCTCCTTGTGCAAGTAGGGCTCATGCTTGTCACCCTGTGGCCAGAGCTCTATATGAGCACTGAGATGGCAGGCGTGATCTCGGACATATCGTGTGCAATGCTGCATCCCTAGCCTCAGTTACCCTCCAGAGCCCAGGCTGCCTTCCCATCAGTGCCCACCTCTGATCAGCGGGGAGCCCAGAGAGAGGGGCGGGCCGGCCCCCTCCATCGCCACTGTCAGAAAACAATCAAGCTCCTTTGTTCCCACGTCGGTGGTACTGTCTTCGGGAATGAAGGATGGCTTCTGATTTGGCTCTGTCATAAGCCGGCAGATAAGGGAATTAAAGGATTCATTAGGGTCCTCTCCAGTGATGGAGACAAGGGCTCTCACTGGTCACTCACCATTAAAAGTGAACGAGACTATCAATAGCGTCAGATATTAGGCTTGAATTCCTTTCTCTCAGTGCGAGAGGGTGTTTTCTGGATCATGAAAAATAAATGTCCGTTTCTCTGCAATCAAGTCAGCACAAGGGACCTGAGGGGGAGCAGCTCGCTGTTGTCAGGATGGAGGATTTGCCAAGGTTGTTTCCATCGTGGCTGGCTGGAGAGGTGACTGCAGCTGGGGACACAGTGCAGGGGCTCTGCTGGGAGTCGTGCTGCCTTCTCGGTGGTGTGGGCTGGTGGGGAAGGGCACGAACCTGGGTGAGCGGGTCTGGGCTGGGGGAGCCCTGCTGGGCCTGATTGCTACCATACATGTGCCAGGAACTGTGCCCAGAATCTCAAATGCCTTATTTCATTTCAGTTCTCCTGGCAGCCCTGGGGGGCATTTTTACAAATAAGACAACAGAGACTTGGAAAATTATCTTGCTCAAAAATATAGGCCTGAAATTCAAACACAGTCCTCTGGTTCTAAATCCCACCTTAGGAATGCTCAATGGCTACCCTAGTCTGCCTCCTGGCTGTGGGGTCTTGGGGGAGCTGGGAGCGATACTTTCTAGAAGCTGTCCAATGGGAAAGTGTAAAGCTGGGCTTAGTTTGGAAAGTGGGTAGGGCCAGCCCTATGCAAGGGAGCTGGCAGGGGCACAGGCAGCACAGCTCTGGTCCTGAGCACTCACCGCTTTGGAGCCGCAGCCAATGACAAGGCAGAGGCAGCAGCCCTTTAGTGGTGGGGACTGGAACTGGTGAGGCAGGTGTCAGAGCACCAGCTGAGAGGGTTCAGAGCTAGGCTTCCTTCCCGGCGGAATGGGAATGCTAACCAGGCAACCGAGACAGAAGCTTGAATAGACTTGTCAACAGGGCAGGGCTTGTTCAAGCTGGGACTTATGGTCCCATGAGAAGTTGGGGCTCAGCCTTGGCCCCCCTGATGCTGGGTCTATCACTGTGTGATTTATTGCAGACAACATCCTGTTATCCCCCTCCCCCAGTATAGGCATGGCAGGGGCTGAGTGACTGAAGACAGAGTTGGGTTTCTTCCCAGCGTGTTGAGAGCCAATCCCTGACCTTTGGTGAGCTCTGCAGGACCTACTTCAGATCTTCTGCCATATGTTGTTCCTCCTCAATCTTCTGTGTGAAGCCTACTGTCAGATCATGAACTTGGATGCACAAAAATTCCTGGAGGTTGAGCTGGTTCTGACACATGTTAACTGTGTGACCTTGGGTAAGTCACTCTTTCATCTTAAAAATAGCCCACAGGCTTATAGATTGACGGCTGATTCTAAAATGTATATGTGAAAGCAAAGAAAATGAACAAAACAGAAACAAAATTTTGTTTGGAATAAAACAAAAACAAAGTTGGAGGGTTCCTATTATCTGATTTCAAGACTATTATATAGCTACAGTAATCAAGGTAGTATGTTACTGGAGAAAGGATAGACACATAGAACAATGGAATAGGATAGAGTCCAGAAACACACCCACACGTGTGGTCAATTGATTTTGACAAAGGTGTCAAGGCAGTTCAATGAAGAAGGGATGGTCTTTTCAACAAATGATGCTGGAACAATCGGATATCCATATGCAAAAAAAATGAACCTTGGTGAATAGCCACTGCACTCCAGCCTGGGCGACATAGTGAGACCCCCATCTCTAAAAAAAAAAAAAAAAATGAACCTTGAATCGTACCTTGCACTTCATACAAAAATTAACTCAAAATGGATCATAGACTTAAATGTAAAACCTAAAACTTGATATAAAGCTTCTAGAAGCAAACATAGGAGAAAATCTTCGTGACATTAGGTTAGGCAAAGATTTCTTAAATAGGACACAGAAAGCAGAAAACATAAAAGAAAAAAAACGATAAATTGGACTTCATCAAAACAAAAAAGTTATACTCTTCAAAAGACACCGTTAAGGAAATGAAAAGACAAAACGCATTCTGGGAGAACATGTTTGGAAAGCTCATACCTGATAAAGGACTAGCATCCAGCTGTTAACTGTACGAATAAGGAACTGGATAAAAAAACTCGCACAACTCAACAATAAAAAAGCAAATAACTCAATTTAAAAAAATGCACAAAAGGCTTGAGCAGACACTTCACCAAAGACAATATATGGGTAGAATAAGCACACGAAAAAATGCTCAGTGTCAGTGGTTACTAGTGTTTATATAAACACAAACTACAGCCACAAAACCATAATCAGATACCACCTTTTAGAATGGCTAACTTCTCCCCACCCCGCCAATCTGGCAATACCAATGCTGACAAGGATGTGAAAGTAGAGCTCCCATACGCTGCTGTCAGGAATACAAAGTGGCACAATCACTTTGGAAAATCTTTCAGCGTTTCTTAGAAAGTTAAATACACCTATTTTACAACCCAGCAATCCTACTCCTAGGTATTTACCCAAGAGAAATGAAAATACACACTCAGGCAAAAACCTGTATGCAAATGTTTATCGTGGTTTTATTCATGATCACCCCAGACTGGAAGCAGTCCAAGTCTCCAGCCGCTGGTGAACGGGTGAGAGGATTGTGGTGAGTCCATACCCTGGAATTCTGCTCATTCACAAAAGAGAAACTACTGATATACCCAACAGCATGAGTGGATCTCAAGTGTATTTTGCTAAGTGAAAGAAACCCTACTCAAAAGGCTACATACTGTGTGATTCCATTCATAGGAAATTCTAGAAAAGACAAATCTACGGGGATGGAAAACAGATCAGTGGTTGCCGGGGCCTGTGTGTGGGGAGGGGATCGACTACCCAGGGACATGAGGGAACTTTCTGGGGTTATGGAAATGTTTCGTATCTTGATTATGGGGATGGTTACGTGACTGTGTGCATTTGCCAAAATTCACAGACCTATATATCAAAGTTGCACTTTCTGTGGGTGAGAAACGGTACAACGGCTGCAATTTCACATGATCTAACCTACACGTATCACACGAGGCGATGTCAGGGGCAAGGCGTAAGCGTGTGAAAGTTGGGGATCGTGCTTTGTAGTCTGTGGTGTAGGAAGAACAACACACACTGGTGGAACCTTCCAGCTGGGAGGGAATTCTCTGCTCTGCAGAGTGAGAGGAAAATACTGCTCAGGGCTCAGATTTCTCCTGAACGGAGCCTGCTCACACAGACGCCTCTTCTAGTCCTTTCTCCTAAAGCAGGTCCCTCTCCTGGAGGTGACCAGCCTCACTGGAGTCGAGGCACGAGTGTATTCTGACAGCGCCGTCTCCCCCGGGACCTCAAGCTTCGCGACTCAGTGCCCCTTTGTCCGCCCGCCATCCCAGCTGCCAGTGGCATCCCATAGACGTTTCCTCTGCGCTGACAAGTAAAACGCCAGTGATTCTCTGTCAGGCCGAAGCTGCTCTCACAGCAAATCACTGAAGGGTCACTTCCAAGGCGCACAGAATAGAAGCTATCTTTAAAGCTCCCCTGACAGGAGCGATTTGAGAACAGAGCAGGGCATTGTTGGGCTGTACCGTTACCGGATGAACATTCGATGACAGGCATTACATGGCTGGGAATAAAATCCCTAATATCTTTGTGCTTTACCTCCTAGCGGATTTGAGTCTTCCCTTGCTGACAAAGTCCCTGCCGAAAGCTGTTTCCTTTCATGAGGGTAGGTGGCTGCAGAGAGCACACTTTTGTCTCCAGAAAAATAGGTCTACTTTTGAACTACTTTCTTTAACATTGATGATAAAAAAAAAAAAGGTCCTTTTATCTCCCTTGGAGGCTTTCTGCCTCGAGCCCAAGTTACCTAGATTTGCCACACTCTGACTCCACCGAACGAGGCTTCAGGCTGGCTCCGGACGAGTTTCCAACAGAAACCTGGTATGTGGCAAAGAACTGACGTGACCGGAAAAGTTCTCCTCGTTTTTAAGGAGTTTTTCTTTCTAGAATCACGAAACTATCTGAAAGATGTGGTCTTAAGAAGCAGAAAAGACACTCTTGTTTTGGTAGAGTATGTATTTTATCATAGTTTAGGGAAAAATTGAGAGGGAGGAGGCATCTGCTCATTGCTTTTCCTTTTCACAACTTCCGTTAATTTTCCGTGAGAGACCTAGGACTCGAACAGACGTCTTGCAGCTCTTAGTTCACCAACCTGAAAGTTTTTTCTTCTTCTTCTTTTTTTTTATTTTTTTTGTGGCCGTACATCATTTCCTTTTTTAAAATTATTTTTTATTTTTATTTATTTATTTATTTATTTATTTTTTGAGACAGAGTCTCACTCTGTTGCCCGGGCTAGAGTGCCGTGGCATCATCCTAGCTCACAGCAACCTCAAACTCCTGGGCTCAAGAGATCCTCCTGCCTCAGCCTCCCAAGTAGCTGGGACTACAGGCATGCGCCACCATGCCCGGCTAATTTTTTCTATATATTTTTAGTTGTCCAATTAATTTCTTTCTAATTTTAGTAGAGACAGGGTCTCGCTCTTGCTCAGGCTGGTTTCAAACTCCTGAGCTCAAACAATCCGCCCGCCTCGGCCTCCCAGAGAGCTAGGATTACAGGCGTGAGCCACCGTGCCCGGCCTATTTTTATGTTTTTATTTCAGTAAATTCTGGGGGCACACAGGTTTTGGTTGCATAATTTGCTTTCGCACAGTTTGAGTCAGAGTTTAAGTGTGCCCTTCACCAAGGAACACATTCTACACCCCACAGTGACCGACAATTCACAGAGAAGGATCTTCCTAAGAATAACAGCTTGATAGGGAAACCGGGATGGGCAACTGAAACATGGCTTATCTAAAATGGGGGAAGGTAGAGGCAGGAAGAGACAGCTCCCACACCGTCACACCTGATAGTAGGGGGACAAAGGGAGGGTCCCCACTAGATAGATTCCTCTGCCAACCTGAAAGTTCCTTGAGGTTCTGAGCTTCATTTATTTCTGTATTCCCAGCCATGTAGCAAAGCACTCAGAATAGAGCAGGGAGAGGGAAAGAAATCACTCTTTATTGAGCATCTACTGTGTACTGGGCCCTAGGAGAGTTGCTTTATCTGCATGTGCTTGTATATATACAAATATTAATATAAGTGTATTGGTTGGCTATTGCAAGAATATTGCTGCATAACAACCCCCCCAAACTTCAATAGATTGAAAAAGCCTGAATCATTTATTATTGTTCACAGATCAGTTTTGTTTGGCTGATCTAAGTTGAGCTGGCCTGGGCTTGGCTGGGTGGTTCTTCTTGTCACTATAAATCTGTGAGTTAGCTGGGATAGCTCTGCTTCAGGCTCTAGTTGTTGGGGTGGCTCTGTCCCGTGTGTCTTCATCCTCCTCCTAGGACCAGCAGCCTAGACAAGGCATACTCTTCTCTTGGCAATGGCAGAGGAACAAGAGAACAAATGGAAACATGCAAGGTCTCTTATGGTCTATGCTAGGAACTGGAGCATTGTTATGTTCACCTCAATCAATCGGTCAAAACAAATTACATGACCAAACCTGAAGGCTAGGAGTGGGAAAAACGTGGTAGGTGTGGCTTCAAAGTCACATGGCAAAGCATGAGGGAGAAGTGAAGATTAAGGCCAATAAATGCAATCTACAACCACATGTTCAATCCTGACAGCAACCCCATGTACTAATGATGAGACAATTCCCCATTTCACTGATGCGAAAACTGAGGTCAAGGGAGGTCAGCCCCAGGTTTCACAGCCTGTTCTTTTTCCAGTAGACCATGCTTTCTCTCTGTGGTGCTTTCTGGTGCTCAGTAAATACCTGGTGTATACAGGTTCATGAATAGAAAGCCACAAATCCAGCTGACAGGTAAAGAATTTCAATCAAGGATCTCTTTTACAGAGCTAAATTCCAGTTTGTCTGCGGTTCTCCTCGTGCAGACATTCTGTTTCTGCATCATCCCCACATCCTGGTGTCGTTTGGAGTTGAGCCAGCTGGGCTGTGTGAGATCCTTGGTCACGTCCTGGTCTGTCTGGAACAACTCAGACAAAGAAGGCACACAGACCAGGGTCCCCAGTGCAGGAGGGGCAACCCACCCACTGCTTTTGCCAAATGACTCTCTGATTACTAGAGGACCCCAGGTATGGCAATTTTAAGCCTGCTCAGGGTGGATTTCTTCATCAAAATTAATTACACCAACATAAAGGAATGTGTCCGTCAAGGTTAGCTGCCAAGTTCCCAGATTACTTCTCTGACGCAGCACGGTCATGTAAATGGTCAGACTTTGTGCCTGTTAACACCGACTCATTCTGTGGGCGGGGAGATGGTGACGTGCGAGTGGGGAAGGTTGGACTGTCTCCTGGTGCCCTCGGGTCGTGGTCTCACTGAAGAGCTGGTGAGGGTTCGAGGAGGAGATTTCTGAGAGAAGCGGAGCCAGCTGGCCAGAGCAGCACTGGTGATTTAGGAGGTGACATTCTCCTCTCTGAGTCAGTGAGGAGCTCCGGGAGGCACCCGTGGGAGTCTGTGTTTTGTCAGATGCGGGCATTGTGTTTTTCCTGTCAACGCAGTTGTTTCTCTGCCTACATGGGGTCACCGGAGGCTCTTCTCAGTGGAGGCACCTAAAGAAACATGGACTGAGGCAAAAGGTCCACATGGCAGTACTTACAGCTCAAATCTCAGCTCAGACCCATAGGATAGAAGCATCTGGAAGTCAGGGGATGGAGGTAGCTTGCAAGGGGCCCTGTTTGTCTGGGATTACAGGCGTGAGCCACCGTGCCCAGACATTTTCCTCATCTCTGAATGCTCTTACCACCACCATCCGCCATGAGAAAGATGGATCTGCTTAGCAGCCTCAGAAATACGGCAGGGAGCTAAGTTTGTAGGAATTTGAAGAGGAACAGGAACAGGAGAGATGGGACACGGAGATTTGCCTGGGATCTGGGCAGGATGTCAGAGGTGACTGTTCAAACTTTTGCAATGGCTATAGTGGCCTGTAATCCCAACACTGTGGGAGGCTGAGGCAGGACCATTGCCTGAGCCCAGGAGCTGGAGAGATGAGTACAATGCCTGTTTTGGGTGGGAGGGGTGAAATGTGGGTTTGGAAAAATTTCTGAGCGACTTTGAAAATCTTGGTGGATGAACCGGGGCTGTAGAAATGCCAGTCATCTTTATATACTTATCTCCACTGCTGCTTGCAATAATCCCTCTGAAGCTGAGGATGAAATTTATTTCTCAGTGATCTCTCTTTGCACCCGGGGTGATTCCCGTAGGATTATTCACAAGTACCCAAATCTTGTCTGAGTCAGGTCCTCCTGGGGCAGGACGAACGCGGTTTTATTTCACTTCCAGTTAATGCCTTGTGGGAGCAGGTTTACTGGAACGAGGGAAGGTAATGAGGAAGGAAGGAGGGAAGGAAGAAAGGAAACAGCAATTTTTGATCACTAACCTGGTATTTGACCCTTTTATGTCTATTATCCCATTTTATTCTTCTAACAAATCTTTGAGGTGGCTACTTTGATGTTCATTTTACAGACGAGGAGATGAAGACTTGGAGAGGGTATACAATTTGTTTTTCTCCTTCTAGTCATTGAAACAACCACAGCATAGCTGCATCTCCTTTGGGACGAATGGCCGGAACTTTCCCTCTATCCCATCTATGCTTTTCAACATTCAACTTCCCAGATTTCCCCTGGAGTTAGATTTTGGCCTTTGAGTACAGGAGAAACCATTATTCCTCCATTGTAGGTGGCCAAGGGATGCTCTTAATTTGCATCTTTCCTGTCCCCGAGATTGTTTCAACCACTCCTAGACCTTTATTAGCAAAATCAAAATGATACTATACAGCTCATTGGCTGTAATGGGGCCATACACAGCCATCTAACCAACAGGGAAGAGCCCGTGACCTTGGAGAGATTTCCATCTGGGCCACAGGTATATGGAAGACCAAATCAAAGTCTGCACAAATACACTCAGCAGATAAAATATTTACATTGTGTCAGGCAAAGAAGTGAACGGTACAGAATTTATTCCATAAGTAAAGTCCCAGAGCTGGCCATTCATCCAGCCCTTTCTTGTGGGGAAGTATAGGAAGACAAAATGAAATAATTTCACTAGAAAGTGCATATTTAATTGCCTTTGCAAACTGGCCTTCAACCTGGCTTATTTTTCTACATACTTCATGTCTGACATCTGTCCCTACATGTTTTCTTATTCCAGCTTTTTCCATAAGTGTTGAGAAGTCTGATTTCTGAGCCAACTCTTAGTGAGTGACAAGGTGACTTCTAATGTTTCTAACCTTCCTCCTAATGGGTTAACTTTGTGGCCAGCAGCCCACGCTCCACCGCCTTACATGGGTACCAACTCTCTGCCTCCATTCCTTTCTGAGACGTTGATGCTCGTCTCTTTCTCTGCACAGCCTTCCATTTCTTCCTTCTTCCCTCCACTACTCCTTTCTTATTTCAGTGTGAGGCTTGAGCTGGGGGAAGGTTGGTGTTGGTCTATAAGCAACTGGGAGCCATTGAAGGTTTGCAAGCATGGGGCTGACTCTACTCACGGGGAGGAGGAGGAGCTGGTAGCGATGGGGTGTGGTGTGGTGGACAGTGAAGGACTGAATTGGGAAAGTTATTGATGACTCTGTTGCAACAGTGGAGGGAAGGACAGTGAGAGTCCCAAACTGGGATACTGCTGTTGAGAGTGGAAAGAGGAGAGTTGTTGTTACAGAGTTCCGCTCCCTCTGGGATTCCTAGCCTTTACCTTCAAGATATCTGCAGATTTTAGCTTCTGTATAAAGCAGCCAGCTGCCTTGAAAATGATCCAAAGAAAAGAGGTGTGTAATTCTGGGCTGTGATGTGGGTAATGGTTAGCCTTGCACAAAACAGAAGTCCCAGGAAGGAGTTCTGGTCTCAGACAAGGGAAGGAGAGAAAATAACCTGAGTTATTATAAATGAAAGGAGATGTCTCAGCATTAGATTAAGAAATGGGACGAGGAGGGATGGTCAAGACTCTGAGGAGGAGTCAATGGGAAGGGGGAGGGGCCGTGTGCTTCCGCGGAGAAAGGAACCACCACTCTGTCTCTGTCTATTTCAGTTGACAAGAGAATTCCATTTAGGGAAGAAAACATTTTATTTAAGAAAAGACCCAGGCCAGGTACAGTGGCTTGTGTCCCTAATTTCAGCACTTTGGGAGGCTGAGGTGGGAGGATTGCTTGAGGCCAGGAACTCAAGACCAGGCTGGGTAACATACTGAGATTCTGTCTCTACAAAATATAAAAAATATTAGCAGGGTGTGGTGGTGCACACCTGTAGTTCCAGCTACAGGAGGCTGAGGGAGGAGGATAGCTGGAGCCCAGGAGTTTGAGGTTGCAGTGAGCTATGATGATGCCACGGCACTCTACCTGGGGTGACAGAGTGAGACTCTGTTTCTTAAAAAAACAAAAAAAGATCTTGCTTGGTATAGAAGGTGAGAGGTGGGGATGTACTTTAGTGATAATCAAGAAACAAATTTCTCTGTATTATAAATAAGTAGGAATTTGGTGATGGGGTGGAGAAGAGAGAGTCCGAGAGAAGGTCAGAGGGCAGGGAGGCTGTCAAAACATTATGGTGGGTTCTTGGGCTTTTAAGAATGGAGATGCTGCTACTCAATTGTAAAGAGTTTGCATTTCTGTGATGTCATCCCCTTTCCCCAATACCTTTGGGAAAGTCTGCTCCCTCCAAAATTCCACTGGGAGGTGTTTCCTAAAACAGCAACCATAAATGCGCTGGGCCCCGCTTCCAAGTTGGTGCCGCGGGGCGGGGGGACTGCACGAAGGGTGCCTGGGGCTACCCATCTCCTGACTTGGTTCAGCTGCGGTACCCTGACCCTGGAAGGGACTCTGAGCAGATAAGCTTTTCAGGAACACCTGGAAATCGTGGGGGAGGATTCTGGTTTCCATAGGTCAAGGGGTGAAGTTCAGCTGCGGTACCTGGGCCTTAAGTGTGAGGACAGCCCAGCTGGTGGCTGGATGACAGATCTCGGCTGTTCTGTTCCATCAGGGTCTGGCTTACCTGTACATGGTGCACTAATTTGGAATGGCCGCTGCTAAATCAGTGACCTCCGACCAGCTTAGATATTTCTAACCTATTCTCGGGACGCCCATCCTGCTGGTCTGGAAACCACACTTTAAGAACTGCTGTCCTAAACCAGCATTTGCCAAACTTTAATGTGCACAGGAGACACCTGGGGATCTTATTAAAATGCAGGTTCTGATTTGATAGGTCTGGGGGTGGGGGGCTGAGAATTTGCATTTTGATCAGCTCCTGGGTGATGCTAATGCTGTTTGTATAGGACGATGCTGTTTGAGTAGCATCGTCCCCAATCACGCTGCCTGTTAGCTAAGGCTAAAGGTCAAGTGTTTCTACCCTCCTAGGAAATAAGTGCCTCCATCCCAGCTGCTATTCTCCCATCCAAGTACTAACCAGGCCCAACCCTGCTCAGCTTACAAGATCAGAAGAGATCGGTACGTTCAGGGTGGTATGGCCTTGGACCCCAGCTGCTATTCTCAACTGCTTTGCAAGGGCCTGGTTGTCTCCTAGTCTGTGTGTGTCTGCAATTCCCCGCTCAGTGTGCCCCACCCCACATCCCTGCTGGAAGCTGAGCTGCCCAATCATCTGTGAGAGCACCTGTTCATCCGCACACGGTGCTACTGGGACAGTTAAGCCTTGTCAGGCTCTGGCTGTTTCTGGCTGCCGGGCATACACTCCCTCTGCTCCCCAAGGCCTGCTTTGGCCTCTCGGTGCTGGCAGTGGCCCCCTGAAGTGCCAGCTGTTCCTTTGCCCTTGAAACCAGCCCTGTTCAGCTCTCTCCTGGCTTCCCTGCTGTCCCTGGCCACTCCCGAATGACTCTATCCTGCAAAAACGAGCCCGCTACAACCTGGGCTGGCAGCTGCTCTGGCAAAAGGGCTCGAAGGAGCTTGGAGACTGTTCAAAATGCGGAGGAGTTTAAAAGAGAGAAACAATGGGGAGACAGAAAGAGGAACGGGAGTTAATTTATGCCTCCTATGAGGGCTGGTATTTGCAGGGTTCATGTAAAAAGAGGGAAATCAACCTAATAGGCAGCACAAGGGAATTAGGGAGGGTTTCTTGTAGGGTGAACTGTAGAAAGAGAAGTGGGTTGGGGTTCAGGGACCTGAATTCTAGTCCTTATTCTGGCATTAGTCAGGAACCCACAGGCCTCAGTGTTCCCATTTATAAGAAGAGAGGGTTGGATTAAACCGTCTTTGAGACGCTACATATCTCAAAAGCCACTTATTATCAGAGAGATTATCGAGGAAGGCTGGGGACACCCTTAGGCTTTGGAATTTGAAAACCTGAATTTAAATCCCGGCTTCGCCTGCTCTACAGCCGGGTGGTGCTGGGTGTATCACTTAGCCACTCTGAGTTGCTTCCTCACCAGTGAGCATTAGTGAGAATTACATGAAATAACAAACAGAAAGAACCTAAAACAGTTGCTGGCACATGGCAGGCACTCAAGAAGCAGAAGCTAATATTATGACAATCATTAAAAATGTTAAAAACCTGTTCCTTTTCACCGTGCTGTGCTCCATTTAGTTGTGTTAGACACAGATGCTCAAGGTGTATTTCTTTTCTTTTCTTTTCTTTTTTTTTTTTTTACTAGAAACCACTTCCATTCTGTGCTGCCCACACTAGATCCTCAGGTAGCCTGTGTTTGCTCAATTCGGCCCCCAGGAAAACGTTCTAAACACTTGGAACTAGAGGGTAACAACAATCAAAGCAGCATGTTGCCATGCTTAGCAAGTTTTAGGGAATTATTTAATCCTAAATCACAGAAAAACTGGCTGAAATATAACTCCGCCAACAGCTCCTGTGGGCCTTGTAAATTGAAGGAAATGTTTGAGAATAGGATAGGTAGCATGGGACAAAATGGTTTTGTATTCTCTCTTGCTCTGAAAATTGTTGCCGTGGGATTCTGAACATAGTGGGGGCTCATTAAATGGTTCTTGACTGAAAGAAGGGCATTCTAGAGGCTTAATGATCCCAGCCCCTGGAGAACACAGTGCATCCTGGATGGGACTGGCATGTCCATTTATAGCCTGACGTTTTGTTTACTGAGTTCTCATTCAGGGCTCTAGGAGGCAGGGTGTTTGGTTGCAAGCAACAGAAATTGAATCTAGCTAATTTACACAGGGGGGGAGTTTAGTGGGAGATGGTAGGAGCTTATAGGTGCCAAGGGATGGCTGGAGAGTCAGGGTTATTAAACAAGAGGACTCCAGGACATACCTGACAGGTACTCCTGCAGGGATGAATTAGTTCTGATGAACCAAAAGATCTACACATTTCTTATCACTTAAGGAAACAGACTTGGCATTTGTGCTGTCATCCTCTCAGGCCCAGCTCCCAAATATGACACATCCCTTTGCTATCAGCAGCTCACAAGGGGCATAGTGTCACGTTGGAGGACCAGCCCATATGTTATTTCCACGTCCAGCAGTCACTTTATCCTGCTGTTTTGCTTACAAGGTGGAACCGTTCCAAGGGCATTCAAGTGATTTATGTGTTCAACATTCAGCCCAGTGGATGGTGTTGCCTCCAGTTTTCATCTCTGAGTATTGGGCAGCTAATTTCCTAGCACACCCGGTGCTATTGTTCAGTCACTTCCTGCCCGGTATGTTTAAGTTTTATAAATAGATGCTTAGGACAGTGTGCGCCTATATTCTATAGAATAACCCCAGGAGCTTGCTTTGGCCAAACAACTCCATCCACTCCAGAATTATTTCCATGGTATGCTACACTCATTTCAGAGCACAGCTAGTGAATTAGGACACTGTGGTCCCCTGGGCCCTATTTCCCCAATTATATTCTGAAATGAGCATAACAGCACCTACATGGTGAGTTTGTTGTAATAAATTGCATACTATATACAAAGCATCTGACATGTAGTACAGAAAAAATATAAAAGGCAAGGGTTCTAACTTTTATTTTCCTTCAATATCTTTCCTCACCACCGTGTAATAATCAGTGATTAAGTCTTTGTTGATTAGTATCAAAAGTTTTAAGGCAGCAGGAGGGTGGAAGAAGGGAAGGTGTGGCCATATGTCCTAGCCCTTCGGTCTCTCCATGGTGAGGAATTTGGTTACAATGTCCAGCGGAGCCCCCCTCTGCTCCCCCTGCCATGTGTCGGCTATCCACAGTACTCCAAACTATTTTACTTCCAGTTCAGAGTGACATGAAATTGCTATTTTCTAAACATGATTATGTATCATTTCGTGTGAAAATAATAAAGTCGATGATTATTTTTAATAAATCTCTAATTATTTCCTTCCTTGCATCACTCTGCTCAAAACCAAAAGCCCCAAAAAAAAAAAAGCAGGCAAGGAAAACAAAAACCAACCAACCAAGTTGGCCGGCCTCAGTGACGTGCCCAACCCCCCAGGCAGGGGCAGGCCTGTCGCTCTGCTTCACCGTGCTACCAAGCAAATTAGGGCAAGTTGGTTTTCATAAAAGGAAATCAGGTCACGGTTGCCAGAGTACAAGGAGGGAATGCAGTGGGGTGGTGCCAACACCACACATCTCCACTCCGGGCTCTCAGCAAATATTCCTATTAAAAATTGTAGAGCTTAATACACAAATCACTACAAAACAGCAATTAAAGTTCGGACAAAAAAAAAAAAGAAGAGTAAGAAATGGCATAATTTAATCATTTTGTCAAATCCCAAAAGTACTTTTTTGTAACTGACAATCCCTAATGGGGGAACAGAAGGGAATTGTTTATATATGTGTGTGTATATAATATATAATTGTTCATATATGTGTGTGCATATGATATATAATTGTTTACATATGTGTGCATATACACATTGCACCCATGCACACATAGATATAATTAGATTCAGAGTAGAATAGTTTATATAGACATAATTCATTAAAGTTACCCAATGCTGGCAGACATGATCTCTTGGCATAGCTTGTTTGAGGCTCTCACCCTCCTGCCCAGCTCTCTCCTGCTGCCTGTCTGAGTCAGCCTGGCTGTCTGTCTTCTAGTCTATTATATAACAGTCCCTGTCTGGTTCTGACACCTAGACAGAGTCCGTCCAGGGATAAGTCCCAGGGGTCCTTGTCTTCAGGGAGTCCTAAATCGAGAAGAGACCAAAGTATAAGTGGACAAATTCCATTTGGCCTGTGACCTTAAGGATGCCAGACTTGGCATTAGCAGGTGCAGCCTGTGTCAGAACACCATGGGCTGCTGGCTCCAGGGTTTGTTTCTGCGGCACTTCTTGCATTTGGTCCTGCGGGAGTCCTGGGGCTTTTCTCATTCCCTATCCTTCATCTCTTTCCTTTGCAGTCCTGCGTCTCACTTACACTAACCTGGTGCCAACTAGCTGGGTCCGTTCCAGCGCCATGAGGTTGCTGTGGACGGTGGAGGAAGTCTGCTCCGGCCCCTCCGGAGCCTGTCTGTTGGCCAGGCCCTTCCTGAGAGGACGCCGGGTCTGCCGGGAGCAAGGCGATCCATCTCTCAGGCTCATGCCCTCTCTCCTCCTCAAGTCTCCTTTGCAAGAGAACTCCAGAAGGCCGGCTTCTCACCCAGCTCCTCCGGAAACCTCTCCCTTTCCTCTAGGGGCGGACATTCTCTCTGGTCATTCGCACTCCTTGCCGTCCGCCCGCTGATCCGAGACCCATCTCCAAAGCTCGGTGGGGCAGCTCGATCGCCGTGCGGTGTAAAAGGGCAGGCTTTACCCCTGCCCACCTCTTCCCATCTGCCCTTCTTGGAGAGAGGCCAGTCAGAGGACTGTGGAAGGGATTTTGTTTAGTTTCATTTTTATTCATTTTCAAGTCTCCAAAGCAGTAGAATTAGGCTCAGGGAGATGATATAAGTCCCACTAACTCTGAAAAAAATTGGCGAAATGGCTTGTAAAGCTCTGCTTTGATCTTGTCACCATTCTGCTCAAAAGCCTCTCTCTCCCTGTGCCCTGGGAGGCAGTCCAAACCCTTCTCTCGGCGTTCGAGGCCCTACGTGGGCAGTGGGCTACCTTCTCAGCCACGCCTCCCACAGTCCATCCCCTCCCCCTCCTCTGCGTGGGCCCCACGGGGCAGCTCTCCATCCCCAACGCTCCTCCTCTGCTTTGCTCACAGGGCCCTGCACCCAGAACGCCTGCCCTCCCATTCCCGCCTCCAAATTCTGCTCATTCCTGTGAAGGAAGTGTCCCCAGTTTCTCCAGCTGGAGAGGTTCTTGCCTTCTCTTTCTCCCTCAGGGCCTTTGTGTGTGTGTCTTTGACTGTTCTCACTTGCATTCTGGATAACTTGTGTGTTTTCCTCACTACATCCTATTTATGATTCGATTACTGGTCACTCAAGACAACAGAATCTGAAAGGCGTCCAGAACTCCCCTTTGCATCACCTCGTGCCTCCGGTCAATCAGCAACTCTTCCGATTCTACCTGCTCAGTGTTTCTGGAACCCATCTCCTCTTCTCCCTTTAAGTGTCAGCTCCGTTGTTGGGTCCTCGTCACCATGCTCAGAGGTCACAGCAACAGCCTTCCCAGTTCGGTTCCTAGCGATGGTCATCTGGGCTCAAATCCATCATCTTCACAGAGCTGGTGTTTTTGTGTTTCTCTCCCCCATTAGTTCAGGAACTTTCTCAGTAGCAATCACATCGTGGTTACCAGGTGCATAATAAGTGCTTAGTAAACACTGTATGAATGGAAGATGAACAAGTTATGTCACAGGCGGAGGGGAGGGAGCGTGGTGGTGGCGCCAAACAAGCGTGGCTGGGAAGACGTTGCATAATCCTTGACTCACACAAGCATCTTGTCCTTGGGTAAGAACCTTCCCTCTCCAACCCCACTTTATGCCTCTGTAAAATGACAGGAATGAATTATTTCTAAGGTCCAGGAATGAACCTGCTTCCCTCTGAATTCATTTGTATTTGTCTCATGATGAAGCAAACATCCTCAGCTATTGCATTTTGGGGGGAGTCAGCGCTTCACAAGAGATTACTTTTCCCTCATTAGAAGTTTTCGTTCCTATATTAGCTTGTTTCCTAGGTCAGCTAAATGTTCATTTTCTTTTCAAGTGGACATAGGTGGATTAGGCAGAAGACAATTGAAAAGTTTTCTAATCTGGTGTGTGAACCTCGCCCTTCCCATCATCCGCTGGGGCCTCTTATCCGCATAAGTCATCAGACTTCATGGCCTGAGGCCCCCAAATCAGAATCAAGTTAAAGAGTGTCTGGAAAATCTGCTTAGACATAAAAATCAATAAAAGAAAAGGAAGCAAGACTGATTTCAAGATACAAATCATATAATTCCTGGGGCAAGTACACATACCTTCCTCGTTTAAAGACTGTGGAAGGTGGAAATCTGAAGTATTAATTCACCAGTTCAGGGATGCGACAATAATGAGTACACCAGGAAATTTCTCTCTGTGTAATGGTTGGGAAAATGTGCTCAGACAACAGGCAAAGTAGCCATATACTCCCCCTGCCCACCCAAGACCCTTCCTGAATTTAAATATTCTGTCCTCTTTTTGCCAGA
>NW_012144967.1:9117982-9154406 GCF_000956105.1 Propithecus coquereli
TCTTGCTCAGGCTGGTCTCGAACTCCTGAGATCAAACAATCCGCCCGCCTCGGCCTCCCAGAGAGCTAGGATTACAGGCGTGAGCCACCGCGCCTGGCCTGGGATCCGATTTTAATACGAGACTTAGAGGTGCCAAACGTCCAAACTAGAGCAGGGGATGACCCCGGGAAGGTGAACGGAGAGGGGAGCCACAGTGCCTGTCTTTGTTCTGTAAGTGCTGGCGCTTCACTTCTCTCTCCAATCCCCAGAGTCACCTTTTAGCTTCTCTGTCCCTGTGTCTTTCCTCCACCATTCACTCTCTCTCCCCTTATCATTTCATCAATGATTTTGAATAATCTGTATGACACATAGTAGAGATGTTCTGCCGTGCATCCCTGTCCAAGGGGCAGTGTGTGAGCTGTCGGGCATCAGGTCGGTCCAATGAGTGGCTGCAGAGAGCCAGAGACTCTGATGGTGACGGCAGATCCCTGCAGCTGGGAGCGTGGGGCCGGGGCGGGGAGGGCCGTGTCAGGGAGCTGTCTCTCAGCAGGCGGGGAGTTGGGGAGGTCAGGGTGGTGTCTGGGGGAGGCATCTGTCAGCTTGTGGCCAGGAGGTCAGAGCCTGGCTAGGGAGTGAGGGATCACCAAGGGCACAGGTCTGGCTGGCAGCCCAGAGAGACACGGTGCTTTGATGTTGTGGATTGGGGCTCCCAAGCGATTCCTTATAACAACAGTCCAAGAATCAATGCTTGTGAATTTGCAATAAATTAGATTCGAGGTGATTTCTCTAGGAAAACATATTCACTTGTGTTCTGGTGTGCTTTTTCAAGTAGGAGACAAAGTCAGGGTTACAGAAAGCACACGAGGAGCGACGGGGACCATCTTACACACGCCACTTCCCATGTGAGAATTTTCCGTTAATAGCTGCAATAACAAACCATTGTAAAGCATTTCACTTTCACCAAAAAATGTTATGGGTTTCAACAAAATTTGAGCATGTATATAACAAATGGCAGGGGCAGTGCCAAAGAGAAAAAGTCCAAGAACTGCTGGTTTAGCATCCGGGTCTGTGTCTGAGGAGGAGGGGGAAGAGGTGGAGGGGAGCAGGGGCTTCTCCCCCTGGCAGTCGGGACCTTCCACATCTGGGCCACAGACCCGTCAGGGAGGCCAACGACCCCGGGGCTGCTGTGCCTCTCTTCCAGAACACAGACCTCCCATCCCTGAACTCTTGCCTGCTGTCAACATGCCTGGTCTTCAGGTTCCAGCCCGCTTTCCTTCAGTGTGGGCTGAAATTTTCTCTTTGCTTCTCCTTTCTACTAAGCCTCCTGGTCGAGGCCACATCTGGAGCCTGGCCGTGGCCACACCTTGCGGGAGTCCGTCTCCTGGCATCCTCTCCCAACTCCTTTCTGCCCTCTGCCTGGCCCTCTAGTCATCTTCCTAAGCTGTCACTTGCATCCTGATGCTTCCCTTGTTGGAAAAATTCAGCGGAACACGGCGTGGTGGAGACCTGGGCACTGACCCGGTTTCTTACCCGCTTTTGCCTTATTCTCATGATGCCCGGAGTGAGTTGCTCACTATTTTGCTGCTTCAGCTTCCTCCTCGGTAATATGAAGTGATGCACCTGGCAGAAAGTGAAGAACATGATCCTTCTGCTTAATGTTCTCCAAATCTGCCCCACCTATCATTTTAATACAGTATTGATTGCTATTTGTGATAGTATGTGTTCATCAGAGAAATTATTATTATTTTTTTTGAGACAGAGTCTCACTCTGTTGCCCGGACTAGAGTGCCATAGCGTCAGCCTAGCTCACAGCAACCTCAAACTCCTGGGCTCAAGCGATCCTCCTGCCTCAGCCTCCCGAGTAGCTGGGACTACAGGCCCGCATCATGACACCTGGCTAATTTTTATATTTTTAGTAGAGGTGGGGTCTCGCTCTTGCTCAGGCTGGTCTCGAACTTCTGAACTCAAGCAGTCCTCCTGCCTCGGCCTCCCAGAGTGCTAAGATCACAAATGTGAGCCAATGTACCTGGCTCATCAGAGAAATTTTGAAAATGTAGACAAGCACAAGGGAAAGAAAGGAAAGTCATTTTAGTGGGGAAGGAAACTCTACCTTTTGATTAAAGGCAGGGCAGCATCTTTGTGGGTCTCTCCTCACACCCCCTTTACCCCTTGCCATAGCCCAGCCTTTGTTCCCTTCTGCCCCTCCCCCTGTCTGTGTCTCTTGCAGGATGGGTGATACTATGCGAGGCCCAGGAATCATAAAACGGTGGTTAGGAAAACAGGCATTAGCATCAGACAGGCCTAGCTGGGACCCTTGATGACTGGGTTAACATTTCTAAGTGTCTTTTACTCATTTGTAAGTCAGAGACAATAATAGTACCTTCCTCAAAGACTTGTGAGGCTGTGGCTTATGGCCTGGCACATGGTAGTAAATAAATGTCAACTTGGAAGCGTCTCCTTCTTCATGCAGCTTCCTCTAATCTGGTCCACACTGACCTCCCAGTGACCTGGCAGGACTGTGTAGTTTGACATTCAGTTTTACCCAATCATGGGTCCTTTTTCCTGGGCAGCAGTGTGGTGGATCCCACTTCTATTTCTTTGTCTTCACCACAGCACCTAGACGAAATGCTTGCATGACAATATTTTTGGAGCAATTCAATGTTACTACTAATTAGATGATATTATAGCATTTTCCCTAGACATCACCAAAAGCTTGGTAAAATTGTTCTTCCCAGGCCACACCTCTGTGCCTGCCACTACGCAGACACTTCATCCTGTCAGACATTCTCTGACCCCCATGGAGTCCCGGGATCCGGGGTCTGACTGCTTGCACTAAGTCACCCCAAGCTCTCTCTCCCCCTGGCCAGGCGATGCCTGCATCCTTCCAACTCCTGATGAGTTTCAACATGGCTATTCCGAGGCTCAGGCATGGAGAAGCTGCCCTCAGAGGAGCCCGAGGGGAGCCAACTTTGCAGCTTTCTGTGTGTTTATTTGCTGTGGCCACATGAAGATTCAACAGTGGGAACTTGTACTTCCTGTCCTCCACTCTCTGGAGCACACCGTGGGGATACCTTTCTCCATGGGCTTTTATCTTTGGAGGAAAAACTTCAAAAACACATGGAAAAGGGAAAAGTTCTATTTAGCATCCTGCCATGGTAGAAATTATAACTAACATTTGTATACAGAATATCTGTTTGGGACCGATACAGGAAGAAAGCATTCTCCAAGCCCCTCCTGGTGCGTGAAAGGAACTGGGAAGAGGCCACAGCGAAGCAGCCTCTGAGCTCCCTCTGTAATTAACGCTGCCAGCTGCCAGCTCTCACCCAAAAGTGAGGGGTGGACAGGTGAGCGCTCAGGTGCATGAGCTGGAGTGTGAGGGGCGCTGCCTGTGCTCCACGCCTGCTTTGCATCAGATAAGCCTCCCACGGGCCACCTGTCTGAGGATCAAAATCTCACTGTGGGACTCCCCCATGTGGCGCGCATTTGGGTGTCTGGGCAGAAGTCGACCCCAGGCTTGTCAGCATAGGGGGCTGCCTCCAACTGGGATCTGGGTCTCTGCACAGTTCTGTTCCGCTCCACCCAGGAGCAGGGAGTGTGCCGTGCAAGTGGGACGGGGAAGTGTCAGCTGCCGCCAGCATTTCATTCCAGGTCATCAGACGGGCTCTATTTTCAGGGCCCATCCATCACCCCATCTTGCAAAGTGGAACCTAGAGTTCTCCAAATGCCCAGATCGCAGCTGTCACTGAGGTATTTTCAACCGTGCTCAATGTGTACCCAAAATCCAGAGAGAGAAGCTAAACAGAAACATTTGGAGTTGTTAATAAATGGAATTAGTAACATTTGAGGTGGGAGCGGGGCAATCTTTGCCCAGAATCTGAGCAGAGCAGAACCAAGGGGCACGAACGGACCATTTGGTCTCTTAGAGGCTCCTCCAGCTTTGTGGTTTCTAAGTCTAACTCAGAATGATGATGAGAAGGGGCAGGTGGAGGGGGAGAAGATTTGCTCCTGTTCATTAGAAATAATGGAAATTCAGAGTCATGTAGGTGGGAAGGATGGCCTCATTCTCTCGGGTATGCTGGGGAGGGAGGAACAGAGGAGCTGGGGGGCTGAGTAAGGGCTGGTGGGGTGGTGGGGTGTTGCCAGGGCAATGGGATGCCCTGTGGTGGGCAAATCGGAGCTCCACTCAAGACAGGGGCCACCAATAAATGTGAGCTCTAAGGCATTGCCTCTAATTCCAGCCACATGCACTGGGAAGTCTGAGGCCACTTGCCTACCTACTGTTCTGTTAGGGCTTGAGTTTTCCAGGGAACGTCTTTGGAGATGGTTCCTGGCCATTCATTAGCTCAATGCTGCAGGGAGGGCCCCCATCCACCTTTGTCCTTAACAACCTCCCCATTCTCCTAGGTGACACTTTGACCATGCTGGATATGATATTCATTTTCTTTCTTTCTTTTTTTTCTTTCCTTATCTGGATCATTGCTTTTGCCTTGCCCATGGAGACGGGTCATGCGGTGAACACACTAGTGTCACATACTTGGCGAGGGCCGTGGAGGCAGATCCCATTCCGATACTCTGCGGTCGTTGCATTAGCATTACACAGCCAAGGAGAACTAGAGAGGTGCCGTCAAGGGGAACTCACAAAAATGCCACCTCTGAGGATTCTGATATGCCCTGCTGAGTGAGACAGTGTCCCCAGCCCTGAGTTACAGTGCTGCAGTGGGTCACTGTCACCAGATGAGTTGAAGAATGCGGTTGTGAAATACTGTCATACTGTTTAGCCATCTGGGGTTAACTGGGGTCAGACCACCCGTGCATCACTCTAGGAGCCTCTAGGGCATCCTGCCACTGTACCCACACTTCAGGGTTCAAGGGCAAATGGGCAGATCTCCAGCTTCCAAGTGACTGTGAGGGTGGCCCAGCAAGGATGTCTGCCAGGACGTAGTTTTGCTCCATGAAGACTCCTAGTCTTCATGAAGGCTTGAACTCAGGATATGGGTGTCTTGAACTTACTCATTTCCTGCCTCTCAAATTATTGAACACCCCCCCCCCCCACATCTTGTGTATTTTTGCTTGGTCCCTATAATATGAGGACAGGTGTAAATTTATATACCCCTATATAATGCGCGACGGGTACAGTTAGCCCCATTTCCTGCATAGGGAAACCAAGACTCAGAGCAGAGAAGCGGCTCTCCGAAGTCACACATCCCATTGCTGGCAGGGTCTGGGGCACAAACTCCTGCCTCCTGATTTCCAGGTACATACTGTTTTTGCTAGACCCGCTCTATTAAAGAACCAAGACTCTTTATTCTGAAGTAATGAGGGATTCCAGAAATAGCCTTAGCAGTGCTTAACCAATGAGAAAGAGCAGAGGAACTGAGGCCAAAGATGGCTGAAAGAGGTGAGATGTTTCACTGTATCAATTTCCATTCACTTTGTTAATAATAATTGATGCCACATTTGTATCTTGCTATATATTAATTGAAAATACTCGAGATCTGATACAAGGTAAAAATGACACATTGAATTGTCTCTCCAACTGTGCTAACCTCAAATGAGAATCTCATTGTGACCGTGGTTTTGCAAAATTGATTAAATGGAAAGAAATGCATTCAAGTGTCAAAGGCTGTGTTAGGAATGGTTGCTAATGAGCTCAACCTCTCAGAGCTGCCTGGCTGGGTGCACAGTAGGTGCTCAATAAGTGCTGATGGATGGCTGGATTGATTGAGATTTCAGTTAGCCTTCCATCCCAGGGAGAATGGGGCTTTAATGTGCTAGCTGAAATGATGTTCTGAAAACGAATCAGCCTATAAATTGGAAGACGCATTTAGAAAAATTTCAAACATACAAAAGATAAAGAGAATAGTATAATAAACCCTAGGTACCCTTCCCTATCTTCAATACTCATCAATATTCTGCTATTTTTGTTTACCTATTCCCTTTAACACACACTCTCACACACACACCCTACCCCACCCCCACTTTTATTTGGCGGGAGTACAGTAAAGGAAATTCCAAACATTGTATCATTCACCTGTGAATACATCTGTATGTATCTCCAATAAGGATTAAAAAAAAAAACAACACATCACCACCACAACACAATTAACCATCATTCCTTAATAACATAGAGTACCTCTTCCGTGTTGAATGTTCATGATTGTCTCAAAGTGGTGTTCTTCTGGTTAGATTCTTTAAATTAGATTTCAAACATGGTCACCACATTTCATTTGGTTGATCTATCTCTTATATCTTTTTAAAGCTACTATAGTTTCTCTTCCCTTCTATACAGAGTTAGGACTGAAGGCTTAATTAGATTCAGATATTTTTAAAAAAATCTTCATAGATGAAATTGTGCACTTTCTTTAACCTACAACATTTCAACAAAATTCTATGTTTCATAAATAGCCATTTATTCCAGGTCCTAATTCCTGGACAAAACTAACAACATGAGGAACGATTCTGAGATAATGACATGAGCCACAGCCATCTACCACATATCCAAGGGCAGCCTCCTGAAATCACTGGTGCTGAGTAATGAGAGAAGACCACTGTGCACCAGCAGCAACTGCCACGAAATCTCTCATGAGGGATTTTTAGGCCAGAGAGGAGACCCCAATTCAGGAACTATTTTCTCTTGTTTTACACATAAGTCTAAGAAGCTTCATTTCATTTTGACAACCTGCAGAAAATCTGAAACAAAATTAGAAGGAATAGGACATCTGAAAACATGAAAAGAGATGGATGACAGCTACATGATCAGGCAGAAAATAGAAGAAAACTGAGAAGCAAAAGCAAGAAATAGAGAAGGCACAGGATCCAGGATAAATCCAAAAAGCTTCCTTTTCCTCTTAGTGACTATATCGTGCTTGTCTATTCACTTACATTATCTTATTTAATTATCACAGCCACCTGATGAGGTAGGCACTATTATGTTCTGTATTTTACAAATAAAGAAACATTAGGTGCTATTCCCAAAGTCATCCAGCTTGGGGAGAAATCTCAAGGAATGTTGACCTATTGCTCTACGATCAAGCACTGGGTGTGCACGGACCTGTCAGCGACATTGAGGGAAGACTAGTGGAGACCCTGCATCTCCTGGGTAAGTAGGCAAGAAACCATGTAGTCCATTTTAGAAAGATTTATACATGAAATGGGAAAAATAAAAAGCTTGTAATCGTTGTAAGTGGCTTCAAGTTTCTAGAAAATTTATATGCATTAAAGTACAGGTATAAACATTTGGAAGTTGGTACTCCAAAAAATTTTACAAACCAGAAATGCCGAGATGTTACTACAGTAGTTAAGTTAATGGATTGATTTATTATCTGGTAACCCTTCAGTGATATTGATGTTTCCTATTCCCTCTGTCAGCCTGGACTTTTCTATGGGTTCCTAGAATTTTCTGCAAGGCACTTGACTGCCACAGCCAGAAAGCTCTTCTCAAGAATCTACTTTTTGTCCTTCCTGCTCTGTCACTCACGACTGGATCAGTTAGGACTGGATTTTCCTCCCACCCGCTATGGGTGACTGACTATTGAAGAAACAGTCTGCATTTGCCTGTTCCTGCAAAAAAAAGAGAACATGGTTGGAGCTTTTAGATTGGATAAATTCTACATAATGAATGTCTTAACCCAGTGGTCCCCAACCTTTTTGGTACCAGGGACCAGTTTCACGGAAGACAATTTTTCCATGGATGGAGGAGTGGGGAGCAGACCCAGACAGTGATGCGATGGATGGGGAGAGGGGAGGCTATAAATACCGATGAAGCTTCGCTGCTCCCAGCTGCTCACCTCCTGCTGTGCAGCCCCCATCATCCTCCCTCCCCGTTTCCAAAGTTTCATGGAGGACAATTTTTCCACGGATGGGGCAGGGTGGGGCACAGGCCAGGAGTGGTACTTGTCCATGGCTCGGGGGTTGGAGACTGCAGTTTTAACCGATTCATACTGGGGGTTGGGGACTGGGGGCAGGTAAACCCTTCATCATTAAAGATGACACCTTGGTGGTCCACCCCCGCATCATGTCACTTTTCTGAAACAGCCTTCTGGAGTCTACCTGAGAATCAAGAAATAGAGAACTCAAGCCAGATGTCTCTGTCAGTCACATCCAGCACAATCTGGGGCAATTTAGTGAAGGGACAAAATAACTCACCACAATTTATCACGTCCTTAAGTAAATAATTTTTGGTGTTCATAGTGATGACTCTGAATGAGCACATGATGTTGAATGCACGTATATGAGAGGGCAGGGAAATGTTCAAGATAAAGAAACAACTCTTACAATTTAAAGAAGTTACCTTGAGCTATCTGGAAACTTAGCTATCCAGCAATAGTTCATTTTCTGAAGACTTCAACTAGCTAAAGTTTTATTCTCTTGTGATTTTGTAAAAAAAACCGCATCTTTTGTTTCACTGGCAGAGAAAATTCTGAACCCTATGGGCTAGTCTCACCTGGCATGACATTTCTTCTGTGCTTTTGACAATTTTCACTGCCTATTGATTCTTCATTTCATTCTCAGACATCAGTTAATTAGCTAATCTGGGTTTTGATTCACATATATTAAATACCATCTTTTTTGAGCACACAAAAAACCTTTTATGTGAAATAAATGGCATTATGTTCAAAAGAATGGTGTTAGATTGTCTTTTACTTTGGGAAAAAAGGAGGTAATTAGTTTGATATATATTTTTTCATTCCTGAAGGTTAATACCATTTTCACTGCTGAGGGAGAGGCGAATGGCTGTGCCCAGTCACTGCTCCTGACTTTTGTGGCTCTGACATTATATAAAGGAGTTTGGGGAAATGGAATGGAATAAAAGGGCCTCAGTTGAATATGTGGCTAAGTAGTGTTCTTAATACTTGAACAAAATCTGAAAGAGTTTGCAATTCATACACCTTTTCTGAAAGGCTACCAAGAGGGATATTTTCAATAGATTGGTGGAGTGAGGAATTAAATGTAGATTATTCTGGAAAAGAATGGAATTTAATACAACATTCGAACAGGTTAAATTTATATCAATAAAACATCAATTGGAGAATGGGACCATTTAATTACCAGCACAGAGAAGACACATAACATTTGCAGAAAGGATGAACAGTGTGGGCTGCTGTTTCAGGCTTCTGTGTTCATTTTCAAAAGCAGCCTGGGAAATTTCTGCCGTTCTTTGGAATTCGAGGTAGTGGCAAAACTGCGGTCAAATGTGATGGATTGTGCAGCCAATTTGCTTGAAGTTTGTGGTTCATTAATCCAGCACTTTGAATTTCAAAGAACTGAAGTGATGTCATTTGGAATGTACATCACAGAAAATTAATGGGGATCTTGGTCCGAAGTGAACGTGGAGACAATGTGACAGGGAAAAAGGGATTGGTGTTACCAACGGCTGCGGAGCGGGAAGGCTGGTTTCCGGTGGGAAAGCTGCCTGGCCATTCAGAGCCTGCCCGGCCCCCAGGCAGCGTCTCGGGGAGCCTTCTTTGTGGGGTGGCCCTGCTTGCTCATTCTGAGAAAACACAAAGCGTTGCTTATTCCAGCGGTTCCCAAGAATTCGGCAGCTTCTGAAGCAGTTAGAAGTTTTCATCTATTTCAATGCAGCAGACCTGCCTTGTTCCTCCTGTCTCCAATCCCTGGCCCAGCACCGCCACCCGCCTCCCCCACGGCCGGTCTGGGTCATACTCTGGGGGCTGGGCTGAGATGGGGGAGCCCTGCCCAGCAGAGTGCTGGGCTGATGTTGGACACTTCCCACGCCAACCTGGACCTGCGCTGGGAGGCTGGAGGCAGCAGAGAGATTGAATCACTGCGGAAGAGGCGAGCTGGGAAAGTGGGCTCAGAGGAGGTCCCGGGACGGAGCCAATGAAATAAGTGAATGGGAAGGGAATGGGTGTTTAGGGAGCTTCCACTCTGCCAAGCTGGTGCTAGGTGCTGTCACAGTTCATTGGATCATTATAGCAGTTGTGACATCAATAGAAATAGAGTGCCTGGCACAAAGTGGTTACTCGACGAATATTTATTTGAATTAAAACAAACAAACAAAAAATCAAACCACAACTGTTCAGCTGGGTCATAGTATTGTCCTTCCTTTTCAGATGAGGACGCAGATTCAGAGCCTTGCTCAAGACAGTAAGAGAGTTCTGTTCTTTGTACTTTGTAAACTGCATCAACAAAACAAAACAAAACAAAAACGCTCTTCAAATGTTACTGTCATCACTGCATCACTGACTAAGACCATTTCCTTGAAGCCTTTGCCTCTGGGAGTGCCTGAAACATTGTAGCAACTCAATGCAATGTTGATTGAATGACTCTGTGACCATTGAGCAAGAGGGCCTGATGGCATCTTAATGGGACTGTCATCTCGCAGCAAGAGAGATGAGGATTTATACACACATGCACGTTCCACTGTGCAGGGTGAGTCTTCTACGCTGCACAGGAGAGCTGAAGTTTGCCGTCTACTGAAAAGAGGTGACGTGTGATTTTGCAGGGTTGCTTTCCCTGTGGAAATCGCAACTTTGGCTTGGACGCCTTGAGTGCTCCATTAGGACTCAAAATATACTAGTATTTTTATTGGGTAACAATATAATCTGAAAGAGTGAAAAATTTTCTGTTTGGCAGTGCAGATGGTAGTTCTGTTTCATATTAGTAGTCAGACCTAATGTGAACAGTAGTTTTTGTTGCCTATATGTTTATTAACACGTGAGTACAATTTGAACTTGACAGCATGTTTTACTGCTTCCTCTAACACTAACTACTCTTTCACTTTAAATACATTTACTATATTACACCTATATTTCAAGATATAATAAAAGTAAATTTATAAAGAATAATTCCAAACAGCTTTATGCAATCTTTTTTCTATCCCTTACTTCCACTTAGGGTCTGATACTCCTGGAAGTAGCCAGTAAAAGTTGGTCAATAAAAGGCAGCTTTTAGGATCCAGGCGAGAAGCCTTAAAAGAGAACCTCAGGGCTCCGTGTTCATCTCTCCTGGTTCTGTCTTTCTCTAGGTGGAGAAAAGTCAGATTTTCTCTATCTATGCTGTGGTCTCCTTTCCTGACTGGAGTTGGGATCCTCACTAGCAGTGAGAGGGTAGAAATTTTGTAGGTAGAAAGTCTCTGTATGTTTCTTGCAAATGAAAAGAAGAAACAAAATTTTTATTAGGGACATCTTCCAAGATACAAAATGTAGAAGGATAGTTTTATGACTCTCTGTGTATCCTTACCCAGATCCAATGATCATCATCATTTTGCCCATCTTGTTTTATCTCTTTTCTCCCACTTATTTTTCTGGACAATTTAAAAGTAAATCCCATTTCATTTCACCAGTAAACAGTAATTATCACACCCAAAACAATTAGCAGTAGTTACCCGTATTTCATCTAATATACCACCCATAGTAAAATGTTCCTGATTGTTTTAAAGGTGTCCTTTGCAGTTGGTTTGTTTAAATTAAGATCCAATTATTCAATGTTTTTCCTAAAGCACAGATGTCTCCCTGGGGCTATCTCAGGGGTCTTTCTATGTTCTGAGAATAGAACTAAGGCAACTAAGATAAACTTGGGCTCTAAGGCATTAGGGCCCTGTCTGCTAGTTGGAACTATGGGGTGGAGGAGTAAACTAGGGAGGACTAACCTGGCTTCTTTTCTCTCTCTCTCTCTCTCTCTCTTTTTTTTTTTTAAGAATGGAGTCTTACTCTGTTACTCAGGCTGTAGTGCAATTCATAGTTCACAGCATCCTCCAACTCCTGAGCTCTATGCATCCTCCTGCCTCAGCCTCCTGAGTACTATAGTATACAGGTACTGGCCACCATGCCCAGCTAATTAAGAAATATTTTTGTAGAGACGGGGTCTTGCTATGTTGTCCAGGCTGGTCTTGAACTCTTGGCTGCAAGCAATCTTCCTCCTAAACTGCTGGGATCATAGACTGAGACACTGTACCCCGCAGGGTATCCAAATGGACCAGCCACAATTCTAAAGAGGCAGAGCAGTCTCATTTTTAATTCTAGAAGTAGTCTGTTCTAAGCCATTCCCTCTGTGGCTGCACAGGCAACAGTGAAATTCTCTGGAGCTTGGTGGGAAAGAGCAGTCATTCCAGGAGATCCACCCTAGGAAGGCAGCCAAACATCAGGTCTGGTGGGGCAGGGAGGTACTAGAACCTCAGCTAATTAGCTGTATCTGTAGGGAGAAGAGTAGCAGGCAAAGAATTAAACAGAAGGAATGGAAGTGAGATAGAGGATTCATCCAAGGTAGAGGGAAGGAAAAGTATGTGGCTGGTTCTGTAACCCTCTGAGGACACTAAGAATCAAGTATGTCTTGACACAAGAGTATTTGGCTCATAAAATAGACAAACAGCGGGATCTGGCCACTGGGTCCCAGTTCTGGAACTATAATTTAATTTAAATCCCTGCTGGGTGGGAGAATAGAAGGGTGGTAATTTATGCATACCCTGCCTATGCTGAGACTGGCCTGGAAACATGGCTGAGCCTTCAGGGGAAGGAATTCTGACCAACCAGCACAGGCAGAGGAGGGCACTCTGGTGGGGTTGACGTAGGTGCTGCTTGGCACAGAAGTAGGTATTCCAAATGCTGTGTCACTCAGCTGAAAGAATTAGACATTTTCTCCTCAAACACATCAATGGTCTTTAATTATCTGTATTACTGACAGTATAAGTAATATCTCTAAATGTAGTAATAACATAAACAAGAATTCGAATAGTATTTCATAGTTCTCAAAACATTTTTACAAACATTATTTTCATCTTCACAAACACCCTGGCCATTTAAAACTGGCCATTTAAAGTGTTTACTGAGTTCTTACTATATGTCATAATCTGTGCTGGATGCTTTTTACACCTCATATTATCCTCTCTATCTACACCTTCTTTAAGGGAGCTTGTTTCTAAAATCCCTTGCTTGTTGCATCAGAGAGGATTTGCTCAAAGTATCATAATAAATACATAATCCATTTTTTTTAGGGAATTGGCTCAGGCAATTATGGATGCTGTCTAAGTGGTCTCTACAAGGCTATCTATTAGCCTAATGCTAGAGTTCGAAGTCCCCAGGCAGGTGGTCACATGCAGGCTGGAACCCTATGTGCATAAGCTGGAACCCCTTAAGGACACCCTGAACACTCTGTGGTTCTTGTTGTCTCTGACCTCGGTGACGGCAGTATCCGGGAATAGAGGAGAGCAACTGGAAGCCCAGCTGCTGCTTCACACCGAAGAGGTGAGTCAGCAGACCAGCAACAACTACGTGCTACAGAACAGCTGCTGCTGCCTCCCATCTGCCTTCTAACTCTCTTGACAATCTTGCTGGTAGCTCTTCCTAAAAGGAAGCATACAAAGAAAAGGAATGCTGGGAATGCTGGGAAATATAATTAAGCTTAACCAAGCGGGCACATCACAAAGCCATCACGTGTTCTAAGATGTGCTAGAAGTAGGGGTGGTTTGCTGTGCATGGCAGGGATGGGGTGGGGTTTGACCTGCAGTCTGAAGGGGGATGTGGGGGCCCATCTGCAGCACTTAGAGATAAGGTAAACTAGACCTTAGTGACCACACAAAATCTTCCATTACTGCAGTAGAAGCTTCACACTGTAGGGCTTACCCCAGTAACGACTCAATACATTCAGCCAAATTTTGCATAAAATGGGTCAGTATTTTTAAAGAATTGAATAATTATCAGGAAAACATGGATTACTGGCCTGCTTAAGCAGAAGGGTCATTCATGCATTTAGCAGCTATTTGTTGGCTCTGTGGTGGTGTCACTGCTCCTCCAGCTCTTCAGGGGACTGCCCAGTATTACATGGGGGAGCAGCTGAATCCTTTGGCCTCCCAAAGAGTTGTCACACACCCCTTATCCCAGCAGGCCCATGCCTGGCAGACTGTTCTCCTCAACCAGGAAAACAGTCTTGCCTGCCGTGACACCTTCCCTCAGCTAAGTGGATACTTGGTCGCTGAAAATGTCTTCCTTAGCAAATTCAGGTTCAGGTAAAGAACATACTAATAACTTGGCCAGCCCAACTCTCATTTATTTAGAATCTCCCCAACAACTTGGAACTCCAGTTCTCTACCTTTTGGGGATCTGTCACTGTGAACTCTGCAGGGCAAGGGGAAGGAACTTAGTCTCTGCGGGTCTGAGAAGTGCATGGAGTGGGAAGAAGGCGACGTGTCTCATCTGTCTTGGCTGGGACAGGTGACTTGTAGCCACTTTTGAAATCAAGAGTAAGGAATAAAATGGCCAGTGGGTGTCCCGACAATCTCTGAGGACAGTACAGGGACATTTAGATCATCAGAGTTTATTACACAGCCCAGAAAGCGACTGTGCCTTCAGGGCAAACGGCAGCTCGGAGCACCTGGAGCAAGATTACAGGCTCTGCCAACAAGCCTTGTGTGTGTCAATCTGACAGGAGCGTGTTCCCTGGGAATCTCTTGCCATTGATAATCTTTGTGCTTTTATCTTTGCTTAACGGGGAAGAAAGCTTGTGTGTTCCGTGCAGAAGCTGGCATCATGGGCTGGGAAGTGGAGCTCGGGCGGTAAGCCCCAAAAGCAGCACCAAAGCTGTCTAGGGCTGCAAATTACCATCTTCCACTTTGCTGACAGAATATCCATTGGCCAAAGGCAGGTGATGATTTCCTAGACTTTCTGCATAAATATATCCAGATAACTCTCTCTAATGTCTCACTCTCTGTCCCTGTCACAGGGGAAGGGGAGGAGTGATCCTCAGGAGTTTGGAAATGTGGTTCAGCCCATGACAGGCTGAATCTTGTTGCCCAGGAAGAGTTAGCTCCAGGCTCAGCTGGGGCTCCCAGAAGCAAAGGTTTTATATTTAAAAAAGTCAATTTCCTCTTCTGAGAGGATTTAGTAAGTTATTCTATGTGTTATCACTGAGCTAATCAAGTTATGGCTCCTGGGCACCTAGAATTCCCATTGAAAACATTTGAGAGAATGATTTCTTTTTGAAGAGTTTGGGCTGTGGTGTTCTTCCAGTTCGCTGGAGTCCGCTCCTGTGCCGTCAAAGACAGATGCCCTGGCTTGAGGATTTTATAGCTCCTGGCCCTTTCAGATCCCTTCTTGCTTATGAGCAAGACCACCTCCACTCCAATCACAGACCTTCGAGCCATCAAGGTCAAATAAGTCAGATCTGCTCTAAAAAAGTGCACACACACATGTATGTGATAAATCGATCTTTTCTTTCCCTAATCAGCAGGAGAGGTTAGAACCTGGGTGTATGGCATGTAGTGTCTTTAAGACCTGCAGAAGCGTGCTACGAAAAGGGACCCCACGTTGCAATGTGCTCAGAGAGATGCATCTGTGTGCATTCGCTGCTCGTGCTGCGGGCCCTGGAGATTCTGATGCCAGAGGCGCTTTCAAATGTGTTTGGTGAGCCCGCCCCAGCACACGGCTTTGGCGGAAGAGCCCTTGACTGTGGATCAGGGCTGCACCCCGTCCAGCGCACTGAGCACAGTCCCCTCAGTATCTGGGGGGGCTTGGTTGCTGGACCCCTGTGGATACTGGAATCCAAGGATGCTCGAGTCCCTGATATAAAATGGTGGAGTATTTGCATCTAACCTGTGCAATTCTCCTGTATACTTTAAAACATCTTTAGGTTACTTATAATACCTAATACAATAAAATGCTGCGTAAATAGTTGTTATACTGTATTGTTTTTATTTGAATTATTTTTATTATTGTATTGTTATTTTTTATTTTTTCAGAATGCTTTCTGAGGTTGGTTGAATCCGTGGATACAGAACCCACAGATATAGAGGCCGATTGTAGGCTGTGTGCCCTTCATTCTTTCTCTGGGATCTAGATGTTGGCTGCTGTTTTCTGTCCTTTGCATTTCCCCTATTTCTGCATGTGCTACTCTCATCTCTGCCCTGACGGCTCCAAACTCTACCATTTTGCTTTGTGGCTGAGAGAGAAGAGTAGCAATTTTTTTGGAGAACCAACTTCTTTTTCCCTCCCTCCCTCGCTAAACTTCCATAAACTTCTAAATGCCAAGGTCAAGTACAAGGTCAAGTAATAACATATTTTGTCCTTTGAGGAGCTCATAATGTTCTAGGGTTGACACTCATTTATATCCAGTTTCACAGCTTGCTATATGCATCCATTCTCTACTTGTTTTGTATATTTAAACTATATCAGCAACAGGATTTCAAAGACCCCATGAGTGGAGACTAAGTCCCTTGTTTTGCAAGGTTCACAGTGCCTATCTTGGTGGTACAGGTGAGCTTCCTCATCTGTAAAATGGAGATAAAAATGCCTATTTCCTAGTGCTGTGGTGAGCTTTAAGTTACATGATATCTGTAAGTGCATGGCCCAGCGCCTGGCCCAGAGTAGGTCTCAATAAGCGGTAGCCATGATGATTATTGTGCTTAGAGCAGCTCAGTAAATACTCATTCAATTCATTTGAAATGTGTGGCTTGACAGATGGGCAGAAACAGGAGGTGAAATTCAAACCCGTTGACTTGTTAGTAGAATAGATCCAAAAATCAGATAACAGAGCAGAGATATCCTAATGCTGCTTCTGTTCTGCTATAAGTAAGAGTTCTTATGCAAAGTTGTTTTCTTAGGAGAACATGCAGAATTACGAAATCTGCTGCCTGTCAACAGCAGGCTCAGCCTGCACCAACATTTACCCAGAGGATCGTATACACTATATCACACGTGTAACTTGCGTCATCATTAGAGTGCCAACAAAGGTGGAGTTTCACATGCACAAGGTAGACATCACTTTCATGCAGACTGTGTTAGTTTGCTAGGACTGCTATAATAAAGTACCATAGACTGAGTGGCTTAAACAACAGAAATTTCTTGTCTCACAGTTCTGGAGACCAGAAATCCAAACCCAAGTGTTGTCAGGATCAGTGCCTTCAGAGACTAGTGAGGGAAGGATCTGTTCCAGGTCTGTCTCCTTGGCTTGTGATGGCCGTCTCCAATTCGTCTCCAATTCGTCTCCACGTTGACTTCTCTCCATGTGTGTGTCTGCGTTGAGGACACTGGCTGTATTGGATTAAGTTCCATCCTAATGATCTCATTTTAAGTCAATTACCTGTATAAAGATTCTATGATCAAGTAAGTTCATATTCTGAGATACTGGGGTTTAGGACGTCAGCATGTAAATTTTGGAGGTGAACAATTCAATCCATAACACAGATCAACATTAGCTATTATTCCCCGTCATCATAGCTAATCTTTAGAGAAGGCGAACAGGGGCCCAGAGAGCCTTGGGATGGCTTGGCTAATCAGTGGAGGACTGGGAATAGGCCTCCCGTTCCTGCTACACTTGCAGTCACTGGGCCCTGTGGGAATCCAGGTGTGTGAAGTAGCGGTACTTATCCCTGTCCAGGTGGTGTGCTTGGTCTCAGGTAACATTTTACGTGGACAAGTTACTCAGGTTAAAATAAGAGTATTTTCCCTCTTCTTACTTCTCATTCTTGTGGTAGTGGTGGTGGGATTCTTACATCAGCATCTGCTGCTGACTGTAACAGTTACAACCACCATGTGCATTATCATTTTCATCCTTGGGACAATCCTCTAGGGTAGGGGAAGATTTGTAACTTCTTATTAAAGCCCTTGGGCAAGACATATTTCAGAATTCTGAACTCTGCAAACTTGAGAAAAGTAACCATAGTACATGTCCTGCAGGATGTAACATCCCTGCAGGGTCTGGAGCAGCTTTGAAATCCAACAGTAAAACATCTAAATATTCACACAAAACTGGATAAAGATAAGCAACAACCTTTTGTCCATTTGGGTCAGATTTTGCTGCTGCTGAGTTTTGAAAAACTTTTGGGTTTTGGAATTTTTTGAATTTCAGATACATGGCTGAGGGATTACAGGCCTGTTATTATTGTTCCTGTTTCCTGAGGACTAGGTGAAGTTATACCTTCACTTGGAGAGATGAGCTTGGCTAGGTGAGCTCAGGGATTGGCCAGGAGAGCCCCATGGAAGCCCAAAGCACCGACCTGGCAGCTACCCATCAGCGGAAGGAGTTAAGGGGAGAATGCTATTCTAGAAGGATCCGGGCACTAGTTCTGGGTCACCAATGTCTCATTGGTCAGGGCCACTAGCTGCATTGTTCAGCCTCTCTGTATCTCGCTTTGCAGTTTGGCTACAGTACACCTACTTCACGACGTCGTAGTGAGAATGCAACCAGCTAAAGAGCAACAGGAAGGGGAGGATCAGTCCAGGTTTTGTGGGACCCAAAGCTTGTAAGATTTTGGGGGTCTTTTTATGAGAAAGAATACAAATAAAATAAAATTAGGTACAAAGTGAATTTTTCTTTAGATTGAGGAATCACGACAGATTCTAAATTTGTAAAAGCTGCCAACTAAACTGGGGTCGGAGTATGTGTGTGGGGTATAAAGGGCTCTGTACTTTCTCCTCAATTTTTCTGCAATCCTAAAACCACACAAGGAAAGGTTTATTCATTTAAAAAAAAAAGCTGCCAAATAGCTCAGACATCACACAGTCCAGAAAGAAAACATATTTTGTTTATTAACTACCTGTATACTTTTCTAATATACTTTTTCCCCCTACAAGTTTTTGGCTTTGCGTTCTTTGATTTCCTTTTCACATGACAATGGTTTCTTGATATTGTTATAGAGACACTATAAAAATCATATAGAGATGACTCAGTATTCCCTCTGGCATGATTGATCAAATTGTTTTTTATTATTGAGAGCTTAGAAAAGTTCCTTTTAGCTTCGCAACTCTTTATTGGTAACATCATATAAATTTTTAGGATTCTTCACAAATTTGAGACACCTCGGTCAAGCTCCTTCTGTGTATGAACCTTTCTTCAGCTTCAGGTCAGCCTCCGGAGCATGGTCTCTTTGGGGAGAGAAGAGCACGTACGCCCACTGCAGACAGAGGTCCAAGCAGTCTGGTGGGCGGCTGTAATATGCCTGCCTCATATACCACTAAGCGTGGGTTAGACCTAGTCTGGTTTTCACAACGAGACTTTCTCTCCAAAAATCTGATGCTGTTTGCTTCCTTACTATAGGGTCAGCCCTGCCCTGGCCTCTAGAACAATCCTTAGGTAGGGGGATTTTTAGCAGCCCTGTCTTCCCAAAGCCCTAGCTCTCATTTGGGCTTCTAGGCCACTCTTGTTCTGTTAGCTGAGCCCCTGTTGGATCTGGGAAGCATGCCTAACACCCCAGCTCCTTAGAAGGGAGCCCTACATGGCCCCTAAGTCTGCCCTCTCAGTGGACTCCATCCATCTGGACACCTCTTTGTGGAGGATGCTGATACCTGCCTGTCCGAATTTCTGAGTCGTGCTTCTCCCTCTCAGGTGTGAGCTCCCTGACAACAGAGGTGCATTTTCCCCACATTTGTGACCCCAGCACTCAGCACAGTGTCTTGCATGCAATAGGAACTTGAAAAATCGGGGGAAATGAATGAATAAATGAATGGGACATGGAGGGCTGGGTGAGTTTTATCGTCAAAGGTCATCCGGGAGTCTCCAGAGTAGTATGTATAGATGCTCTCCAGCTTGGCAGGGGGAGATTTGAGGGCTGCAGGTGTGGATGTGGAGCAACTCCGTATTTGTTTGCTGGGGCTATGGTAGCAAAGTGTCACAAACTGGGTGGCTTAAACAAGAGAAATTTATGGTCTCACAGTTATAGAGGCTGGAAGTCCAAAATCAAGGTGTTAGCAGGGCTATGCGCCCTCTGAAACTGACAAAGGAATCTTTCCTTGCCTCTTTTTAGTTTCTGGTGGATTTCTAGCAATCTTTAGTGTTCCTTGGTGCTATGGTTTGAAATGTTTTTGTCTCCTTCAAAACTCATGCTAAAACTTAATCCCAAAAGCAGCAATATTGGGAGGTGCCATCTTTGGGAGGTGATTGTGTGAATCCCATTTTCATGAACAAGATTAAATGCCTTTTAAAAGGGCTTGAAGGAGGGCGTTTGTCTCCTCCTGCCCTTCTGCCTTCTGCTACATGAGGACACAGTGCTTCTCTCCTCTGGAGGACGCTGTGTTCAAGGCGCCATCTTGGAAGAAGAGAACAGACCCTCATCAGACAGCAAAGTTGCCAGAGCCTCAGTCTTGGACTTCCCAGCCTCCAGAGTTGTGAGAAATAAATTTCTGTTCTTTGTAAATTGCTAGTCTGTGATAATTTGCTATAGCAGCACAAATGGACTAAGGCACTTGGCTGGTAGTTGTGTCACTCTAATCCTCTGTCTTCACGTGGTGTTCTCCCTGTGTCTCTTCCCTTCGTCTTCCCTTTGTGTGTGTCTGTGTCCCTGTTTCCTCTTTTTACAAGAACTTCAATCATATTGTATTAGGACTCACCCTAACAATCTTGCCTTTACTTGGTTAAATCTGCAAAGGCCTTGTTTCCAAATAAGCTCACATTCTGAAGTAGTGGGGTTAGAAATTCAACACATCTTCTTTTGTGAGACAAAATTCAACCTACAACAATCCCCAAAAGCTTTTACCTGACCATTTTGGACATTTCCATGACTTTCATGGGATGGAGTGAGGATGGGGTGTTCTCATGGGCAGAGCAGCAAGGATCTTGGATGGAGTTTCTTTTTTTTTTTTTCTGAGACAGAGTCTCACTGTGTTGCTCAGGCTAGAGTGCCATGGCGTCATCCTAGCTCACAGCAACCTCACACTCCTGGGCTCAAGCGATCCTCCTGCCTCAGCCTCCCGAGTAGCTGGGACTACAAGCATGCACCACCATGCCCGGCTAATTTTTTCTATGTATTTTTAGTTGTCCAATTAATTTCTTTCTATTTTTAGTAGAGACGGGGTCTCGCTCTGCTCAGGGTGGTTTTGAACTCCTGAGCTCAAACAATCCGCCCACCTCGGCCTCCCAGAGAGCTAGGATTACAGGCGTGAGCCACCGCGCCAGGCCTGGATGGAGTTTCTTGATACTGTATCAGCTGAGACATGGGTTAGTGCTTGTGATGTGAATGGAAGGAAGAAATAGAAAAAAGAGAGAGGATGAAAGGATGAATGAACACATTCTGTGGTGTGCTGTTCTATGGAAATATCCCAGTGACTTTGTCTTGAACATTCAGCGTTATGACCTTGCCCGGACCAATGGTTTGTTTCTGAATGCTTTGGATACAATGCTGCCAGACTGGACTCTCTTAATGCTGCACCTAGGAACCAGGTGACCTGTGTTTGTTCAAATCCTGGCTCTACTATCTTCATATTATATAACATAGGTCATATTACGCAACTTCCAAGAATCCCAGTTTTTCCTTGTTGAAAATGAGAATGGCAATAATAATCTTACAGAATTGTTAAGCATCAAATGTGATTATACATAATGCAAAGTTCTAGGCTGGCAGCTAGTAAATGCCCAATAATGATGATCAGTCTAACTTTATCATCATATCTGGCTTTTTCTTACCTGTTGTTGCCCTACCCTAGTTTGTTAATTTGGTTCTGGTTCCTTCCTTGCCGCCCCTTTCTTCCAGCTGTAGTTCATAAGGCTGTGCCCAGCCATTCCCAGAACTAGGGTATTCAGATGCCCTGTCCCAAGTTAGGCACAAATGGCAAAAAGCCTGTTTTCTGGGCCAGATCTTCAATTAGGTGGCTCTGGGTACTAAGCCATGTGCCCTAAGTGTCCTCATTTATAAAATGAAAAGTTTGTTGGTCTAGTCCCGCATGTGGTTCCTGTCAGTCTATATGATTTTGTGTCCCTATGAATGCAGATGATAACTATTATTAGTATTACTCTGCTGTAAGAAAGGATTTTTACCTTTTGTCGTTACTGGCATGGACATGGTGTTAAAGACATGGACTGAAGAACAGTACAGAAATCACGGATTGGAGCATTCCCCAGAGGAAAGGGAGCTAACAGTGCCCGAGACCCTATTGTGCTTCATGCACTTGCTGTATGCTTTGTGCACAATAGCCTCTCACATACACACCAAAGCCTCTAAGGAAGGGGTTGTAACTCCCATTCACAGGGCAGGAAACCGAGGTCTAGAGAAGTTACATAACTCACTGGAGGTCTCAGTCCTGGTGAGTGGGAAAGCCAGAATCGAACCCAGGATATCTGACATTCAGATCCCTCTGGAAGAGCTGCTGGAACCCAGAAGAACTGAGAGCAGCCACTTATTTGCTGTGTACGGGATGGCAGCTGCCTTGGGCTTGAGCAGTGGTCCTTTGAAGAAAGTTCTTGTGAAAGCAACAGGCCTTGACTAAAGAACCACAGACCCTCTGGCCTGCCAAGCAAGTCTGCATGAGAAAACGAGCTTTTAAGAGGATAAAGAACTTAACCATGCTGGGAAGTTAGCAAGCAGCTGGTGGAAAATGTTCCGGTGCAGATTTAACGACAGCTCCGATGCCCCTTGCAGCCTGTTTCTGCTGGCCAGCAACAGCCTCACACTAAGGAAGAAATACCCATTTTCCTTCAGCCCAGGACCCTGGGAGTAATTACGACCACCCAGTGAGGTTTCCAGGCTATGCATCCTCTGGTTCTAGAAAGCAGCAGTGCATTGATATCTATCTTACACTGTGGAATCTACAGAACAAAAGGCTGGGGCTGGGGCTGCCTGTAGGTGACTCAATGAACAGAAGAATGACTGCCTTTGGGAAGTCCAACCCCAGTGCCTGAGGTCAGAGGGGAGTATTTCCTGTGGACGAGAAAAAGGGAGGGAGGAAGAGACAGAAAGAGAGAGAGAGAGAGAGGGAGAGAAAGAGAGAGAGGGAGAGAGAGAGAGGGAAAGGGAGAAAGCACACACGCTGATAAGGGGTTGTCATCCAGAGAGGTGAGAAGACCTTGCAAGAGAAAAGCTGGAGATGGCCCCCGGGAGCCGAGGGACGAGTTGTAAGTGATCAGCCAGAAGATGCATTTGCCCACATCAGGCTGGAGAGGCTGTTAGGATCTTCCTATCAGCCTTTCTCTCTTTCCACTGAGCCCTCCAGAGCTTGAGGTAGGAGACGGCCCTGGTGTCAGGGGAAGATGTCAGATCTGGAGTGGAATGACCTGTGGGCTCCTGGTCAGCCTGCCTGATTGGGATCTGCACCTGGGAGAACAAGCTCCTCGAGTGCAGGCAGAAAATACTTTTTGAGAAGACACAAAACTTCAAAAAATGTGTATGTATATATACACACCTATACACATACATGTATACAAAATATAAACATATATTTATATTTTTATAAAAAGTTGTATTTGTGTATATTTGTATGCATGTAAATACATGTATATGTGTGTATGTATACATCCATCTGTCTATCTATCTTTGACTTTCCAGGATGCATAGCAGAGAAATAATTTAAAGTCACAAGGGGCCCTAGAGGTTGTAAGCCAACCTCCTGATTTAATAAGTTAGTGAACCAAAGCCCAGAGACTCCAAGTGATTTGCCCAACTTCACAAAGCCAGGTGGTGGTGCAGCTGGGCTGGGCTCCTTCCCACTCCCTGCAGCTTCCTTTCCTCAGCACTGAGTGGCTGCTTGGCGTGGTACTAGACACTTCTCCCACGTGGCCTCAGTCAACCCCCATTTTAAAGAGAAGGATACTGGAGGGCAGAATGGTTAAGGGACCTGGTCACACGGTAGTCCATGGTAGAACTGACAATACAGGTCTTTCTTTCTTTTTTTTTTATTTCTGCATATTATGGGGGTACAACTGTTTAGGTTACATTGCCCTTGCCCCACCCAAGTCTGAGTTTCAAGCGTGTCCATCCCCCAGATGGTGCACATCACACTCATTATGTTTGTATATATCCATCCTCTCCTCCCCACTCCCATCTGCCCGACACCCGATAAATGTTATTACTATATGTGCACTTAGGTGCTGATCAGTGAAACCAATTTGCTGATGAGTACATGTGGTGCTTATTTTTCCTTTCTTGGGATACTTCACTTAGTAGAATGGGTTTCAGCTCTATCCAGGAAAATACAAAAGGTGCTATATCACCATTGTTTCTTATAGCTGAATAGTACTCCATGGTATACATATACCACATTTTATTAATCCACTCATGTAATACAGGTCTTTCTAATTCTGAAGTTTGAGCTCCTCCCTAGGACACACAAGGTTCCATCCCATGTGCCGTCTCCAGTTAGCTGGCAGCGGCTGCATGGAGTGCTTTAGGGACGGAGCTGACTCGAAGATGGGCTCAGTCTCTGTGAGCCTGGCCTGTACTTGGTGTACTCAGCGCCTAGTAGGGAGCCCTCTGGAGGTCTCGGCCAAAGCCTGGGTTGCGTACCTGAGCCTTTCCTGCTGGGTGGGCTCTGAACTCCAATCTTTGTCCTTTGAAACCCTTAAGATGCCTAAGTTTTGTTCAGCCTTTCAGTCTCCACCAGTCACCGAACTGGAGTTGGCCAATGCCTTGAGTGAGGAATGATGGCTGACCTCTGCACATCTCTCCCCTCTGGGCTCTGGGCCCCTCAAGTCCTCGCTGCCTCAGTGGCTCTCTGCTGCCTTCAAACAGATATGTTATATTCTCTAATTCAGTTGCTCTAATTGTTTTTGGCAAGATGTTCAGTCTGCTTTGTGCTTGTCCTTGCCAGAAGCAGAAATTCCCTGTATTAGGATGTTAGGAAACCAAACCTGGAATTTCAATGCTAACTTGAGTTATGTCAGAAATTAACCTCTCCCCAGAGGCTCTTCCCTGAGCTGGACTGTGCCTCTGGACTCTCTCCCCATTTCAACCAGATTGCACTGGAAGCTCAGGGACGGAGCTAGGAGCAGCCAGCATCTCTTTACACAAAGGAAGATGGGCACAATTTCTCTGGCATTAGGCCCTCTAGCCCAGAAACACTGGCTGAATTTCACAAGGCAGTGTCCAGGCAGAGCCGGCTATCCAAGGGAGTGATTGCATCCCCTTCTAGTGTGAAGCCTTAGATCTCTGGTTCATAACGAAGGGCCAATGGCCACAGTGAGGCTCACATAAATCCCCCAAAGTGGGATCCACTTGGGCAAAGGCTGACCAGGCAGGCCGGACTGGCGTGAGCGTGAGCAGATCTGAGGATGGTAAATACCTGCCCCCATCTTTCCGCTGTCACCCTGGCAAGTCTTCCAAAAAATAGACAATGCAAGAGGGGCTCAGGAAGCTGCAGGCTGTGCTCTTATTTCCCAAACAGTTGGCTCTAAATGGTCAGAATAGGTAATGATGTATAACCGGAAATGAAATGGTGACCCACAAAATGGACTGGTTTGCAAAGTGCCTGTACAGTATTTACGGCCCAGACACACCATTTAGCACTGTATTTGAAGAGATGGATACTTTAGCAATACCAAATACTTTGCTTTGTTTTGCAGGGCCTGGTGGCAGGTAGAGAGGGCACAGCCCTGCAATTTGGAGGATCAGAATAGCAGTCACTGCTGCCAAAACAATCAGAGGAAGGCAAGCCGTGAGACGGTGTCTGGGCACGGCGAGGTTTAAGGGGTGCAGATTACAGCCACGTCAGCGGGTCATAGGCAAACAGGAGAAAGGCCATGGTCATTTTAAAATTCAATCTCACTGGGTGGGTTGAAGCCCAGCCCAGCTCTGTGACTGTCCTGTCCTTGGCCTGTCATTTAACCTCTGAGTCTCTGCTTCATCATCTGTAACAGGAGGACGATTATGCAGATGTGGCAGCTCTGCTGTAGGAAGGACTAAGACCCTGCCCGTGAAGTGTCATGCATCCCGCATCTTGGCCTGTGATTTTCTCCACCTTCTAATCGGCACCTTCTAGTCCTTCATTGCACTGAATCTTGGCCACCCTTGCCGTGGTTATGCCCTGGATTTGTCATCACCAGGGAGAGCACCTTGTCGGAAATATTAATTCTAAACATCCCATTCTCCCATCCTTCCTCCAACCCTTCCAGCTTGTTCAGGGCACCTGCTGCCAAGATTCTTCGACTGGCCCGGGACCTCCTGTCCACCTGGTCTCTGTCCTGGATGCGGGAAACAAAGTGGACTTCCTGCTTCCCTGCTTACTCCCCTCCTGTCTTTCTCCACCAAGCAGGTAGAGCAAAGTTCTAAAAATTTAAATCAGATCACATTCTTACTCTGCTGGAAGCCTTTCAATGTTTTCCTGATTGTTACCCAATCAACCAGACAACTAATCCATAAATACATATGAGCACCTACTACGTGCTGGCTGCCACTGGGTCACGTTGATGAACAAGACACGTGCAGAGCCTGCCTCAGCTCCTTCATGTACTGTGATGAAAAATTGCCACCCTCTGCTTACATCTGCTGTCATCTCTGCCTGCCAGTCTCTGTGTCTTTATATTCCAATGAAAACCTTTTGTTGAAAACCTACTGTGTGCAGAAGCTATTTCATGAATCTTGACTATGAAGTAGATCTGTTTCTTCATTTCTCAGATGATGAAACTGAGCTTCAGAGAAGTTAAATAGTTTTCCCAAGATCACACAGCTGGTGTGTGATCACAGCAGGAGGTGACCAGGAAGCCAGCTCCTCAGCCTGCGTGTTTCTGCCATGTCCCCTGCTTGGGTAGCTCCGGAGCTGCGGCTTAGCACTGTGTTTACCCATGAGGACACCGATAGAATAATAAATTCTACTGTGTAACACAGGGCATTAAGACCTTGGAGCCACCCTGACTCACAACACAACTCCTTTGGAGAAAATCTTAGGTCATTGCCAAGGTAAAACTCACCTTCTGTGTTCTCTCATTTCCTTGTCTCTTGTGAGTACCCTCACTCCAGGCTTTTGGTTTTACAGCCTTTTCCTTCTCACTCTCATCACCAATTTGTGGATTCAACAGATCTGTGACACAGGTGACATCTTATTATAATATCATCTCCATTTAGATGAAGAAGACAAGTAGGCTGAGAGAGTTTAATTTACTTGCTCACACCCAGGAGTAGCAGAACAAGGATTTGACCCCAGCACTTCTGCTCAAAACATTCATTCTGCTATTCCTCACTGCCATCTCAATACCGTTTCTGCCTGTGGACTCCTGCAGCAGGAAGGTCCAATAGGCTTTGGACCATGTGGGCTAACACTGGCTGATTTCAGTAGTTCCCAGAGCTCTGTGTTGAGAAGGGCTCTGAGGCTGTCTTTAGACTCAACTGGAATGAGTGTCCTGATTGATTAGTGATGTTTGCTAAATGTGGAGAGGGTAGCGTCTGGCCAAGAATTTGTGGCCCCTGAGTGTCTGTATCATCTCTTGGGTGACACAGTGTGGAAGTGCCTTAGTCTGTTTTGTGCTGCTATAACAAAATATCACAGACGGGGTAATTTATAATGAACAGAAACATATAGTTCTGGAGGCTAGAAAGTCCACGATCAAGCTGCTGGCATCTGCCAAAGACCTTCTTATTGCACATAACAAGGTGGGAGGCATCGCGTGGCAGAAAGGCAAAGAGGTGAGAGAGAGCAAGAGGAGGCTGAACTTGCCCTCTGATAACAGCACCAGTCCCACCAGGGAGGTGGAGCCCACATGACCTAAGCACCTCTTGAAGGTCCCACCTCTTAATACTGTTGCCATGGCAATTAAATTCCAGCATGAGTTTTGGAGGGGACACATTCAAACCCTATCAGGAAGTGTCTAGCACAGAGATTGGGGTTGGTAGAAGCTCAGAAAATGTGAAATAATTGTTGACTTCACAGGGCTGTTTCTAGGAGGAAGAACAGTGAAAAACACTAATTTCTTTAAAATACCCACCTCTGCTCTCACATTAGATGGAGGTTTAGGGCTGATTCTGGGAATAGAGAGACTAGATGGGGGGCTGAAGCATCGTGGGTAATAATGTGGCATAATGTAAGGAATTGAGACTTCGGGGCCTGCAATCCTGGGTTTGAATCTCCCTCTCATGTGGTAGCTGGGTAGCCTGAAATACATTGCTCAACTGTTGCAAACTTCGATTTCTGTATCTGCAAAGTAGAGACAGTAATGGTACTTATCAAATAGATTGTTGAGTGGATTAAATGAGATAATGTACAGAAAACCACACAGCACAGTAGAAAAGTTGGCACATAGGAAGGGTTCCATAGGTGGTAACTATTGACAGTATGACACACAAAGTTCATAGCACAGTTCCTGGCACATAGAAGGGACTAGACAAATTTTCTTCCCTCCCCCTTGCTTTCCTCTCACTGCAGGAAATCAGGCATCTGAGAGGAAAGGGAACTTCTCTCCTCTGTCCTGGCCCCTCCACCTGCAAAGCACAATCTGCTAATGTCGTGTTCAGGACTTGGGGGTACCGTGGAGATGGGGAAAAGCTTGCAGTCGCCCACACGACAGGGCAAATCATGACCTGCTTCTTCCAGGGAAAAGGTTCTTACAGATGGCCCCACCAGTAGGAGCCGTGAGAGGCTGCCCCCTGGCCCCTGGGGCTTCTTGGGACAGTTGCAGAAGGACATTTGGTGCACACTGTTGTTCCGCAGCACCTCTTGGTCCCACCCAGCATTCTCACCTTTCATTTCTGCTGGTCACATTGCAGTCGGTTCAGGACTGCGCTTTGGGCGACACAGCTGGCAGCACAGAAGGTCTTGGCAAGGTAGTCAGAGCATCAAGAAAGGTGGCTGATTTGCTGGATGAGAGCCTTTCAGGGCGTGTCTGTGGAATTTGAAGACTTCTAAAGAGTGATGGGTGAAAAAGATACCTAAACGACTGGTTAGCACTGTTTCGCTTGCTCTGCCTACTTGATGGTGCTCACAATAGTTTTATTTCCCTGTGATTGTTCTAGATTTGTATTTTGGGGGCTCTTATTGAGAACTAAATTTGAGTTTTGAGAAGCGCAGGGCTTAGTGGTGAAAAGCACACATTTGTCCACCCATTTAGACCTGAGTCCGTGTCATGATGCTGTCACTCACTCTCTTGCCATTTGACCTCAGATCAAGTACTTAACCCTTCTCTCCTCTAATCTGTGAAGTGTGATGATGATACTCCCATTATTACTTAGTCATCCCAAGACAATGAAAGAATGAATGGGAAGCACGTATCACAGGGCACAGCCCAGGGTGGGTGACGGCGGCTGCCTTGACATTGCTGCCCAGGTAGATTTTCTGGGCTGAGAGTCCTTTTGTTTAGGACTCAGAAGATGTGATTCTTCTTCAGGCTGAATAAGCTCCGTAGTCACTAACTTCCCATTGTCTTATTTCCTATGGATAATAATAGGACCACTTTGCCTACTTTACCAAGTTGTTGTGAAAATCAACAACATAATGGATCAGAAAGGTGCATGGTTGACTATAAAGCATTATCCAAGTGGAAGGTGATTATTTTATTTTTGCTCGTCAGGTTTATTGAGGAATAAATCACATGCAATAAAATCCACCCTTTTAAAGTATATAGTTAGGTAAGTTTTGACAAATGCCTACAGGGTATAACCGTGACCAAGGTCAAGATGTAGGACAGGTCCATCACTCCAAATAATTTCCTCATGCCCCTTTGTGGTAAATTCCCTCGCCCAACACACAAGCCCTGGCAACTACTGATTGGCTTCTGTCTCAGTAGTTTTGCCTTTTATGGTGTGTTGTATAAATGGAATCTCCTTGTCTCCCCAGCCCCTCACTCCCAACTCTGGATTAGCCTCCAGGCATCTCTTGGTGCCTGTATGAGTCAAGATTCTCCAGAGAAACAGAGATTTTAAGGAATTGGCTACGGTGATTATGGAGACTGGGAAGTCCAAAATCTCCAGGGTTGGCCACCAGGAGACCCAAGGAAGAGCAGACGTTGTAGTTTAAGCCATAAGGTTGTCTACTGGCAGAATTCCGATTGCCTGGGGAGGTGTCAGTCTTAGTTCTATCCAAGCCTTCAACTGAGTAGATGAACCAGGAGGGCCACCGGCTTTACACAAAGTCTACCATCTTAGACGTTTATGTCATCCCAAAAACACCCTCACGGAAACATCCAAAATAATGTTTGACTAAATATCTCTCCTCTGTGGCCCAGTCATGTTTACTTGACATAAAATAACCATCACAGTCCCCACAGCAAGCTGCTGAGCGTGGCCAGAGGAAGTCACACCACGGGCTGCCTGGACTCACTTTAAATACAAAACCTTGACATGGTTTCTGTGTCCTGAGAGGAACATCGCACCTCACGCACTCTTCTCGAGCTGCCCCACCTCCCTCCTCCACTGCCTTCTCCCACTGTGTGCCTATTTGTGCCCTGAGGACACAGAGGCTCAGATGTGAACTGCCTTCTCTCTTTGCTGCTGACCTAAGTGCCTGCCTGTGTTGGGACTGAGCCCCTCACTCTCCCAGGTGGTTACAATGAAGGAAGTCCTTCCTTCTACCCAAGAACAGTATCTCCCATGGCGGGGGGGGCTCATTCTCTCCCTCCTTCTCAGGCACCCTGCTCCTACTGTTGCTCCTTCCTCTCTCCCACGTTCATCTCTCCCTGCACAGTCTCTCTTACCCACATGCACACACGCTCCACGTTCCTGATCTCAAAATAGCCTCACGGGATGCCATGTTCCCCTCCAGTTAGCTCTCCATTTCCCTGCTCCCCGGCATGACCAAACCTCTTGAAACGCTTCTCTACTCATGTAGTCTCCTCTCATCAACAGCTCCACTCCGGTTTCCGTCTTTACCATGCCCCTAAACTGTCTGTCAGTCTCCAGTAGTCCCCATCTCCTGCCTCCCATGGCACCGCCACGGCTGACCGTGTCCTCCTTCTTGGCACGTTTTGCCCTCCCGGCTTGTGTTCTTCCTTGGTTTTCCTCCTCCTCACTGGCTGGTCCTCCTCTGTCACCCTTACTGTCTTTTCTACCCGACCTCTGGAGTTGGGGAATTTCCTGGGGCGTGGTCCTGGGTCTCCTGTTCTCTCTCTCCTCACCCTTTCCTCCCCTCCTCTGTACCTAAACATCATCCTCAGATGAAGATTTCCCCTAAGTGTTTCTGTAGCCAGATCTCTCCTCCGAGCCCCAGACTAACATCCTAAACTGGTCCTTGAGGTTTTCATTCAATTATCACGCATATGCAGCCTGATGTTTCCATATCTTGGTTTCTTTAAAGCCTGTCTCTGTGCTCTCTGTCCCTCACTCTGTAAACGGCACCACCATCCACCCAGCCATGCGAGCCAAGAATATTTGTTGCTGTGGTTCCTCTTCTTGCAGTCTACCTCCCAGTTTGCCCACGGCTCAATCCCATCCACTGTGCCCCCTCTACACCCCTACCTCCATCCAGGAAAACCTCAGGAGGAGTCCTGCAAAGCCATTTTCCTACTTCTGCCCTCCTATAGCCTGTAGTTATATATAATATATGTAATATGAGATATATATGTAGTATATATGATCATGTCACTCTTCTGCTAAACCTTTTCATGGCTTCCCACTGCATTTATAATAAATTCAACTCACTTATCTCAGCCTGCACATGCTGGTCCTAGCCTACCCCTCCCTGCTAGCCTTGCCTTTGCTCCCCATGCTCTGGCCTCACTGGCCTTGTTTCCAGTCTGGGAAGGCAGCACCCTAACCCTTTTCCAGCTCAGGTTTTCCCATGCTCTCTCCTCTTCCTGGAAGGCTCATTCATCAATTCTTCAAATGGGTGGTTCCTTGTAGTGTAAGTTTCAGCTTAATTGTCACCTTAATTGCACCCATCTTTCCAAAGTGGGCCTTGCTTCATGTGGGCCTCCTCCAGCTAATCCCCTAGATAGTTGTCTTGGACTGGCTCATAGCATGTCTAGCCTGGCCTTGCCTGAATATGGCAGCACTATGATAACACCAAGCTCTTGGTGACTTAGTGTGGAGATTCTCATTAAAAGCCTCAACAGAAATGGCCTCTTCTATCCTCTTTAGAAAGTTTTTTGTTCAGGAAATCAGAGGTGAGGGCAAACTCTGCTCTCACCCACTGGACTGTTTCAGAATTAGGCTGTCAGTCGCTGGTTCTCTATGCTTTGTGATTATTCAGGTGCTCTTTTTGGTCCCAATCCCCCACTATAATGTCAGTTGTGTGAGGGCAGGGCTCTGCCCTTCTTGTTTCTGTAGCACCCAGCACAGTCCCTGGCACAAAGTAGGTGCTCATGGAACATATGTTCATGGTGTTAGTGAATGTACACATGTCCTTAAGGAACTTGCAATCTAGACCACTGAGGGGGATGCTGGAGGATGCGGAGGGAAGCACTTTGTCATTCAGGCTCTGTCCTGATGGGCTGTGTGAACTTGGACAAACCCTTCTTCTTTTGGGCCTCAACCTCCAAGTGTACGGCAGGCTCATGAACAGCAAATCACAAGGAGGGGATGAGTTGCTAAGGTGGGGAGGAGCCTGCACTTGTTAATGTCATTGGCCTCCCTGGAATAATAACATCTGAGGAGATGACAAATTTATGGCATTGATGCCATGAATATTCTCAGGACACCACATGGCTGAGATCTGTGCATGCCCCTAACGCAGTCATCTGGGCTCCCCGCCGTGCAGAGAGAGCTCTCTCTGTTGTGGTTAATTACCAAGGTGATCTTTGTGATCCCCTGGGTCTGGTAGAAGTCACAAAGATTCGTGACCATACATAGTATCCCTGGGGGTAACCAGGAGAAAACCCTTTCTAGAATTCTGGGCATCAAATCCAAATGGGCCAGGCTGCTCCTGTTTGTTAAAACTCTTCTGTTTAATCATCATTAATCACAAGACTCATAAAACTGATGGAAACTTTTAGTGACAAGAGACAGGAAAAGCCAGAAGGATGCCAAATAATACCGCTGCTCAGAGAAAGGAGAGGATAATCTTCAGAAATCTCTAAGAGAAAGAATCAGGAATTAGGGAGGAAAAAACTTTGAGCACTAAAGTGAAAGATTTTAATTGAACCCTTCACTTCAGATATTCTTATTTCTGCTAGAGCTTATCATGCTAAAGCAAGACGTAAAGAGCATTTTTAAACGTTATGTAAGAGGTAAGCTTCCTTTCGGATTGTTTCTGGAGTGACTGCCATTCAGAACGAATGGGGTGGGGAGAGAAGGGCTGGAAAGGGTGGGGGAGAGATGTGCACTTGCTGGAAAAATGGGATCAAACGTCAGCCACAGGGACTTCCCCTGGGCACCCCCCAACTCAGGGTTAAACGTGGGGGGTCACAGTGACGTTATGAAACCGTGTTCCCCTGGATTGCCTTCCTCTGCTCACTGGGGAATTTGGCCCCATTTGGATTCCTTTCAAGTGGCCAAAGGAGTGTTGGGTGTCACCTTTGCCTTGGGAAGTGGTTTGTGGATTGCTGGAGACGTCTAGCATTTTCCTCCTCCCCTGCTGATGCACTCGGAAGGGATGAGCCTTGTCACTGTTGACAGCAAAAGAGACCTCTCTGCTGCTGCTTTTCGCTTTCATAAAGGAAAGTATTCTCCCTGCTTTGCAACTCCTCTGTTGTTCATGTTCCAGGACTCAGGCCCCAGCATGGGGGCTGGGCCATGGGACCTTTGGGGTGGCTGACTCAGAGGATATTTTGAATCGTTTCTCTCTGCCTTTGCCCTTGACACAGCCCGAGCGCCTATTCGCTGCCTCCCCTGAGGGTGATTCCCCCTAGGGGGCTCCTCAGCCTCTCGCTGAGGTCTGGAGATGCCTCCTGCACTGGTTGCGCAGAACTTCCAAATCCTGTTGGGAGCCCAAAATAAACAGAGCTTCAGTTCAAGTCGAGCCCCTCTCACAGCACAAGTTGTTTTCCATTTCCTCCTTTCTAAGGGTGCTCGAAAGCTTTACTGAGCAAAGAACCGCAAAGCAGGTCTCGAGTGGGCAGACAGCAGCTGCTGGTCCCTCAGCCAGAGCTTCTGTGATCGCGGGCTGACCTGGGAACTGACAGGGAAGGGCAAACCACAGCCAGGACCCGTGACGGTGACCTGCTTCCTCCTCAACCGTGCTCAAGTGCGGGACTGGGAAGACCACACAGGGAAGGAAATTGGAGGAAGGAAATAAGAGGATTTACGTAACATTTAAAAGACTCCCAGGCCCTGTAAGGCCAGTCCTCCCTTTCGGGATGCTCACCGCTGAGCAGCGTCAGGTGTCGGATCTGAGGGTGCCTGGGCGTCCACCGTGGGTGCTGCCTCTGCTGCTCCCGGAGGGCAGTTCTTGGGGCATCTGGTCTCGGCAGAGATCTGCTCAAGCCTAACAGAGTGTTTGTTCACTAGATATTGTGAATAAAAAGAAATGCACTGCCTGGTCCTGCCTGTTGCAAGGTGCAGTCTTGACCATATATTATTTAAAGCTAAATATTCAAAATGGGCACAAAGGTAACCACTAAATCGACATGAGAGAGAAATTGCAGTCTGCACCACTTTGATGACCCTGGAATGCGAGTCACTCATTTTAAAACAGTCAGTCTGGGTATCCAGGAAGCTGGGGGAGACTTTGGCCTGCTCACTGGCTTATCCGTAGGCGCTGCAACTGGGAAGGAGGATTGAGGGGCCCAGCCCCAGGAAGAGGGGCCTGTCATAGCTGGCCAGGACCTAGGAAGAGACCAGAGTGACCACATGTCCTGGTTTACCCAGGACTGAGGGGGTTGTTGGTATACAAGACTTTGAGTGCTAAAATCAGGGAAGTGCCAGGAAAACTGGAAAAGTTGGTCGCCCTAAGGAACCCGTATAACTTAGTCAACTCCAGAGTGATGGGACGTGCCACTTGGCCAAGCCGGGAGACCTCCTTCTTGTGCATGTGGGGAACACTTTGCTGCAGGGCATGGTGGACTCAATCTGGTTTTCCAGAGAGAGTTGTTCACGTCTTAGAATAATTTAGAATAGTTTGATTTGTTTATGAAATTGTTCTGGAATGCATCTATTTGCCTCCTTTGTGGTTTGTTCCTCTGGTGTGTTGTTTCTGTTGAGATGCATCACTGGGCGTTTCTAAATAAGGGTCGTCGCAGTTTTTCCTGATTTGAACAGATACTGCTTGAGGCGACCTGTTCTCTCCAAGACCGCATCTTATGGTCTTATCTCCACTGACCTCCACGCCTTTACAGAGAGGAACATCCATGTAAGCCTTGGAGACAAAAACATTAATTTATTTTCCTTGCCTTCTCGAAGGAAAAGGGGGCGTTGAGAGAAAAGCAACTGGCGGAGGGAGGAGTGAGGGACAGAGGCAGAAGGAAGCAAGAGTGAGTCCCTCCGAGGAGTGTGCACGGGCTACCTCGCAGCGCAGCGGGTGGAAGCAAACACATGTGGAAGGAGTCTGCTTTGGGAAACACAGCCCAAATCCGTATCATGAGGCAGTTTTGGCATCTTTTCTTTGCCCTAATTCTTTTTTTTTTTTTTTTTTAAGCCTTCAACTCCGACACACTTCCCCTCTCTTCCTTTTCTTTCATTTGTCAGTTGTGAGTATTTTGGTTTGAGTCAAGAGAAACAGACAGCTGGTGCAGCCTTCACTGCTTCAATAACACCAGGGTGTTTATGTTCGCACTTTCCAACCGATGAGTGGGGTGGGTGTTAGGGAAAGCAGCTTGGTGTTCTGAGCCTTTGCGGGTGGGGTAGGGGACCAGGATGGGGATGGCCTTCTCCAAGTTCAAGTCGAAACATGATGGGATCTAGGGAGGTGAGCGTGGTGAGTGGAGTGTTTGTGCATGTGTGGGGGAGGGGGAGAAGGGGAGGGGACAGCCCTGATCATTTGACACCGGGATCATGCCAGATGGTTACCTTGAGAGGGGGCTGGGCCACCATCATTTTATAGGCTGTCAAGGATTATTAGGGTGAGTAATGATTTTTTTGAAACTTCCAAGAAGGATGGCATCATTATGAAATTCACCCGTCTCATCAGCAAGTGGGTACCTGCCTTCTCCCTCCTAATTATTCTCAGGGCACCTCATGACCCTTAGAACAGTGTTTGCAGCCTGGGCTGCACATGGAAACTACCTGGGAGCTTAAAAACATACCGATGCTTAGGGTCTCCCACCTCCTGAGATTCTGATTTATTTAGTGTTGGATAAAGCCTGGGCATTAGGATTTTTAAAAGCACCCCAGGTGATTATAATGCAGCGAAATTTGAGAACCACTGTCTTAGAGCCTCAAAGCGTGGTGGGTGAGCCAGCGCCCAGCATCATCTGGGAGCTCACTAGAAATGTGGACTCTCAGGCTCTACCCTAGACTGAATCAGAATTTCCATTTGAATAAGATCCCCCAGTGATTCATGTGCACAGAAGAGGTTAAGAAGCACTGTCTTAGAGCCTGTGTCCTTAAGCAGGTGGGACTAGCCAACGGCTTTGCTGAGCTATTACACTGGTGAAAAACCACAGAGTGGTTAAGAGCTTGGATTGTGAGGTCAGCTGTGCCTGGATTCAAGATATAGAATTGCTCTTCTGCTTATTAGTTGTGAGGCATTGGGCAAGTCAGTAAGCTCTTGGGGTCTCCGTTTCCTCATCTATGGAATGGGGACAGTATGTAGTACCGGTTTCACACGATGGCTGTGAGAGGCAACTGCCCGTGACGTGCTTACCACGGTGTCCAGCACACAGCAACGGCTAGTGTGTGAGCTGTCACTGCTACTGTGAGGGGGTGCCAATTTCACCCTTAGGACTGAAGGATTTTTACCAAACTTAAGTTCTTTTGGCAATTATTAATACATGGTGGGTGCATGGGAGAGAGGGCCAACTTTAGTTAAGTTATAATAATATTTTGTTTTGCTTTTCT
>NW_012144967.1:9154456-9161460 GCF_000956105.1 Propithecus coquereli
ACGGGATGCCATGTTCCCCTCCAGTTAGCTCTCCATTTCCCTGCTCCCCGGCATGACCAAACCTCTTGAAACGCTTCTCTACTCATGTAGTCTCCTCTCATCAACAGCTCCACTCCGGTTTCCGTCTTTACCATGCCCCTAAACTGTCTGTCAGTCTCCAGTAGTCCCCATCTCCTGCCTCCCACGGCACCGCCACGGCTGACCGTGTCCTCCTTCTTGGCACGTTTTGCCCTCCCGGCTTGTGTTCTTCCTTGGTTTTCCTCCTCCTCACTGGCTGGTCCTCCTCTGTCACCCTTACTGTCTTTTCTACCCGACCTCTGGAGTTGGGGAATTTCCTGGGGCGTGGTCCTGGGTCTCCTGTTCTCTCTCTCCTCACCCTTTCCTCCCCTCCTCTGCACCTAAACATCATCTTCAGATGAAGATTCCCCTAAGTGTTTCTCTAGCCAGATCTCTCCTCCGAGCCCCAGACTAACATCCTAAACTGGTCCTTGAGGTTTTCATTCAATTATCACGCATATGCAGCCTGATGTTTCCATATCTTGGTTTCTTTAAAGCCTGTCTCTGTGCTCTCTGTCCCTCACTCTGTAAACGGCACCACCATCCACCCAGCCATGCGAGCCAAGAATATTTGTTGCTGTGGTTCCTCTTCTTGCAGTCTACCTCCCAGTTTGCCCACGGCTCAATCCCATCCACTGTGCCCCCTCTACACCCCTACCTCCATCCAGGAAAACCTCAGGAGGAGTCCTGCAAAGCCATTTTCCTACTTCTGCCCTCCTATAGCCTGTAGTTATATATAATATATGTAATATGAGATATATATGTAGTATATATGATCATGTCACTCTTCTGCTAAGCCTTTTCATGGTTTCCCACTGCATTTATAATAAATTCAACTCACTCATCTCAGCCTGCACATGCTGGTCCTAATCTACCCCTCCCTGCTAGCCTTTGCTCCCCATGCTCTGGCCTCACTGGCCTTGTTTGCAGTCTGGGAAGGCAGCACCCTAACCCTTTCCCAGCTCAGGTTTTCCCATGCTCTCTCCTCTTCCTGTAAGGCTCATTCATCAATTCTTCAAATGAGTGGCTCCTTCTTGCAGTGTAAGTTTCAGCTTAATTGTCACCTTAATTGCATCCATCTTTCCAAAGTGGGCCTTGCTTCATGTGGGCCTCCTCCAGCTAATCCCCTAGATAGTTTCCATCATAGCACTATGCTTTGTGATTATTTAGGTGCTCTTTTTGGTCCCAATCCTCCACTATAATGACAGTTGCAGAGGGCAGGGCTCTGCCCTTCTTGTTTCCATAGCACCCAGCACAGCCCCTGGCACAATGTAGGTGCTCATGGAACATATGTTCATTGTGTTAGTGAATGTACACATGTCCTTAAGGAACTTGCAATCTAGACCACTAAGGGGGATGCTGGAGGATGTGGAGGGAAGCACTTTGTCCTTCAGGCTCCGTCCTGATGGGCTGTGTGAACTTGGACAAACCCTTCCTCTTCCTGGGCCTCAACCTCCAAGTGTACGGCAGGCTCATGAACAGCAAATCACAAGGAGGGGATGAGTTGCTAAGGTGGGAAGGAGCCTTCACTTGTTAATGTCATTGGCCTCCCTGGAATAATAGCATCTGAGGAGATGACAAGTTTATGGCATTGATGCCATGAATATTCTCAGGACACCACATGGCTGAGATCTGTGCATGCCCCTAGCACAGTCATCTGGGCTCCCCGCTGTGCAGAGAGAGCTCTCTCTGTTGTGGTTAATTACCAAGGTGATCTTTGTGATCCCCTGGGTCGGGTAGAAGTCACAAAGATTCGTGTCCATGCATAGTATCCCTGGGGGTAACCAGGAGAAAACCCTTTCTAGAATTCTGGGCATCAAATCCAAATGGGCCAGGCTGCTCCTGTTTGTTAAAACTCTCCTGTTTAATCATCATTAATCACAAGACTCATAAAACTGATAGAAAGTTTTAGTGACAAGAGACAGGAAAAGCCAGAAGGATGCCAAATAATACCGCTGCTCAGAGAAAGGAGAGGATAATCTTCAGAAATCTCTAAGAGAAAGAATCAGGAATTAGGGAGGAAAAAACTTTGAGCACTAAAGTGAAAGATTTTAATTGAACCCTTCACTTCAGATATTCTTATTTCTGCTAGAGCTTATCATGCTAAAGCAAGACGTAAAGAGCATTTTTAAACGTTATGTAAGAGGTAAGCTTCCTTTCGGATTGTTTCTGGAGTGACTGCCATTCAGAACGAATGGGGTGGGGAGAGAAGGGCTGGAAAGGGTGGGGGAGAGATGTGCACTTGCTGGAAAAATGGGATCAAACGTCAGCCACAGGGACTTCCCCTGGGCACCCCCCAACTCAGGGTTAAACGTGGGGGGTCACAGTGACGTTATGAAACCGTGTTCCCCTGGATTGCCTTCCTCTGCTCACTGGGGAATTTGGCCCCATTTGGATTCCTTTCAAGTGGCCAAAGGAGTGTTGGGTGTCACCTTTGCCTTGGGAAGTGGTTTGTGGATTGCTGGAGACGTCTAGCATTTTCCTCCTCCCCTGCTGATGCACTCGGAAGGGATGAGCCTTGTCACTGTTGACAGCAAAAGAGACCTCTCTGCTGCTGCTTTTCGCTTTCATAAAGGAAAGTATTCTCCCTGCTTTGCAACTCCTCTGTTGTTCATGTTCCAGGACTCAGGCCCCAGCATGGGGGCTGGGCCATGGGACCTTTGGGGTGGCTGACTCAGAGGATATTTTGAATCGTTTCTCTCTGCCTTTGCCCTTGACACAGCCCGAGCGCCTATTCGCTGCCTCCCCTGAGGGTGATTCCCCCTAGGGGGCTCCTCAGCCTCTCGCTGAGGTCTGGAGATGCCTCCTGCACTGGTTGCGCAGAACTTCCAAATCCTGTTGGGAGCCCAAAATAAACAGAGCTTCAGTTCAAGTCGAGCCCCTCTCACAGCACAAGTTGTTTTCCATTTCCTCCTTTCTAAGGGTGCTCGAAAGCTTTACTGAGCAAAGAACCGCAAAGCAGGTCTCGAGTGGGCAGACAGCAGCTGCTGGTCCCTCAGCCAGAGCTTCTGTGATCGCGGGCTGACCTGGGAACTGACAGGGAAGGGCAAACCACAGCCAGGACCCGTGACGGTGACCTGCTTCCTCCTCAACCGTGCTCAAGTGCGGGACTGGGAAGACCACACAGGGAAGGAAATTGGAGGAAGGAAATAAGAGGATTTACGTAACATTTAAAAGACTCCCAGGCCCTGTAAGGCCAGTCCTCCCTTTCGGGATGCTCACCGCTGAGCAGCGTCAGGTGTCGGATCTGAGGGTGCCTGGGCGTCCACCGTGGGTGCTGCCTCTGCTGCTCCCGGAGGGCAGTTCTTGGGGCATCTGGTCTCGGCAGAGATCTGCTCAAGCCTAACAGAGTGTTTGTTCACTAGATATTGTGAATAAAAAGAAATGCACTGCCTGGTCCTGCCTGTTGCAAGGTGCAGTCTTGACCATATATTATTTAAAGCTAAATATTCAAAATGGGCACAAAGGTAACCACTAAATCGACATGAGAGAGAAATTGCAGTCTGCACCACTTTGATGACCCTGGAATGCGAGTCACTCATTTTAAAACAGTCAGTCTGGGTATCCAGGAAGCTGGGGGAGACTTTGGCCTGCTCACTGGCTTATCCGTAGGCGCTGCAACTGGGAAGGAGGATTGAGGGGCCCAGCCCCAGGAAGAGGGGCCTGTCATAGCTGGCCAGGACCTAGGAAGAGACCAGAGTGACCACATGTCCTGGTTTACCCAGGACTGAGGGGGTTGTTGGTATACAAGACTTTGAGTGCTAAAATCAGGGAAGTGCCAGGAAAACTGGAAAAGTTGGTCGCCCTAAGGAACCCGTATAACTTAGTCAACTCCAGAGTGATGGGACGTGCCACTTGGCCAAGCCGGGAGACCTCCTTCTTGTGCATGTGGGGAACACTTTGCTGCAGGGCATGGTGGACTCAATCTGGTTTTCCAGAGAGAGTTGTTCACGTCTTAGAATAATTTAGAATAGTTTGATTTGTTTATGAAATTGTTCTGGAATGCATCTATTTGCCTCCTTTGTGGTTTGTTCCTCTGGTGTGTTGTTTCTGTTGAGATGCATCACTGGGCGTTTCTAAATAAGGGTCGTCGCAGTTTTTCCTGATTTGAACAGATACTGCTTGAGGCGACCTGTTCTCTCCAAGACCGCATCTTATGGTCTTATCTCCACTGACCTCCACGCCTTTACAGAGAGGAACATCCATGTAAGCCTTGGAGACAAAAACATTAATTTATTTTCCTTGCCTTCTCGAAGGAAAAGGGGGCGTTGAGAGAAAAGCAACTGGCGGAGGGAGGAGTGAGGGACAGAGGCAGAAGGAAGCAAGAGTGAGTCCCTCCGAGGAGTGTGCACGGGCTACCTCGCAGCGCAGCGGGTGGAAGCAAACACATGTGGAAGGAGTCTGCTTTGGGAAACACAGCCCAAATCCGTATCATGAGGCAGTTTTGGCATCTTTTCTTTGCCCTAATTCTTTTTTTTTTTTTTTTTTAAGCCTTCAACTCCGACACACTTCCCCTCTCTTCCTTTTCTTTCATTTGTCAGTTGTGAGTATTTTGGTTTGAGTCAAGAGAAACAGACAGCTGGTGCAGCCTTCACTGCTTCAATAACACCAGGGTGTTTATGTTCGCACTTTCCAACCGATGAGTGGGGTGGGTGTTAGGGAAAGCAGCTTGGTGTTCTGAGCCTTTGCGGGTGGGGTAGGGGACCAGGATGGGGATGGCCTTCTCCAAGTTCAAGTCGAAACATGATGGGATCTAGGGAGGTGAGCGTGGTGAGTGGAGTGTTTGTGCATGTGTGGGGGAGGGGGAGAAGGGGAGGGGACAGCCCTGATCATTTGACACCGGGATCATGCCAGATGGTTACCTTGAGAGGGGGCTGGGCCACCATCATTTTATAGGCTGTCAAGGATTATTAGGGTGAGTAATGATTTTTTTGAAACTTCCAAGAAGGATGGCATCATTATGAAATTCACCCGTCTCATCAGCAAGTGGGTACCTGCCTTCTCCCTCCTAATTATTCTCAGGGCACCTCATGACCCTTAGAACAGTGTTTGCAGCCTGGGCTGCACATGGAAACTACCTGGGAGCTTAAAAACATACCGATGCTTAGGGTCTCCCACCTCCTGAGATTCTGATTTATTTAGTGTTGGATAAAGCCTGGGCATTAGGATTTTTAAAAGCACCCCAGGTGATTATAATGCAGCGAAATTTGAGAACCACTGTCTTAGAGCCTCAAAGCGTGGTGGGTGAGCCAGCGCCCAGCATCATCTGGGAGCTCACTAGAAATGTGGACTCTCAGGCTCTACCCTAGACTGAATCAGAATTTCCATTTGAATAAGATCCCCCAGTGATTCATGTGCACAGAAGAGGTTAAGAAGCACTGTCTTAGAGCCTGTGTCCTTAAGCAGGTGGGACTAGCCAACGGCTTTGCTGAGCTATTACACTGGTGAAAAACCACAGAGTGGTTAAGAGCTTGGATTGTGAGGTCAGCTGTGCCTGGATTCAAGATATAGAATTGCTCTTCTGCTTATTAGTTGTGAGGCATTGGGCAAGTCAGTAAGCTCTTGGGGTCTCCGTTTCCTCATCTATGGAATGGGGACAGTATGTAGTACCGGTTTCACACGATGGCTGTGAGAGGCAACTGCCCGTGACGTGCTTACCACGGTGTCCAGCACACAGCAACGGCTAGTGTGTGAGCTGTCACTGCTACTGTGAGGGGGTGCCAATTTCACCCTTAGGACTGAAGGATTTTTACCAAACTTAAGTTCTTTTGGCAATTATTAATACATGGTGGGTGCATGGGAGAGAGGGCCAACTTTAGTTAAGTTATAATAATATTTTGTTTTGCTTTTCTCATAAAAATCAACCCCCAAAGAATTTCCAGCGAGAGTTATCCGCGATGGGCAGTTACTAAAAATGCAACCTTATTTCCCCCCTTGACAGTCTCAGAAACATATTCTGGGAACTGAGTGTAAGGCACATCAGAGACAAATCACCTCCTTTGAGCTCTGCAGGTTATAGCCCCTTGGTGAACCCATTCCCCCATCCCCAGGGCCAGCCAGCCTGCTTCTGGGAAGCTGCAGACATCCTTCTCCTATATGGGAGCAGGCCCAGAGCCAGCCTCTGAGGTTTTTGGCCCAATAAAAAAATGCAGTCCTCAGCAGTCCCTGGCCTCAGTGACTCACTGCTCTACAGAATATAATTCATATATCTAGATGAGAGGCTCATATATCTGCTGGACACTCTTACAACGAGTGGGGTGTTACTGATAGCCAATCAGGAGCATTAGTCAAAAGTATGACCTCAATTCCAGCCAATCAGGCCATTCCTGGGAGAGCCAGCCCTTCCACAGGTTTCCTGTTATTTGTAACTCACCTCGGAGGACATAGGTCAGGGACGCAGGTGGATAACTGTTTGGGGAAGAGTTTTGCAAAGTGGAGCCAGGAAGCACTCCATGAAAAAAAGGTTCTGTGGCCGCATAAGTTGAGAACCACAGCCTGCTGCATCCTTCTCATGGAGACCTATAATGCAATTAGCATATTATAGACTAGGAGTGGTCACACTATAAAGAAAATTCTGTGACTTTGCTTTACGCAAGTTTTTATAAGGATATTTGCTATGGATTCATATTTTTATGAATATTTTTAAGTAAGGTCGATTGAACATCTGGCTAAGCTAACATTTTACAGAGCACATTTTGGAAGCTGCTGACAGCATTCTGAATTCTGCAGCAGCTATACCTCTGCTGTTTATATTGCCCTCAATCCATCACTTCATTTAACTCTGGGTTCTGGGGCTACTTTTCAGGGCATCGTTAGGGAAGGTCTCTCTGAGGATGTTCCGTTGAAGCTGAACCTTGAAGGATAAGCAGGAACTGTGCTCCGAAGCGCCAGGGAGAAACCTTGCAGCTGGAGGGAGGCGTGAGTGGGGCAGTGGCAGATGTGCGGGA
>NW_012144967.1:9161510-9197837 GCF_000956105.1 Propithecus coquereli
GTCTCATCAGCAAGTGGGTACCTGCCTTCTCCCTCCTAATTATTCTCAGGGCACCTCATGACCCTTAGAACAGTGTTTGCAGCCTGGGCTGCACATGGAAACTACCTGGGAGCTTAAAAACATACCGATGCTTAGGGTCTCCCACCTCCTGAGATTCTGATTTATTTAGTGTTGGATAAAGCCTGGGCATTAGGATTTTTAAAAGCACCCCAGGTGATTATAATGCAGCGAGATTTGAGAACCACTGTCTTAGAGCCTCAAAGCGTGGTGGGTGAGCCAGCGCCCAGCATCATCTGGGAGCTCACTAGAAATGTGGACTCTCAGGCTCTACCCTAGACTGAATCAGAATTTCCATTTTAATAAGATCCCCTCGTGATTCATGTGTGCAGAAGAGGTTAAGAAGCACTGTCTTAGAGCCTGTGTCCTTAAGCAGGTGGGACTAGCCAACGGCTTTGCTGAGCTATTATACTGGTGAAAAACCACAGAGTGGTTAAGAGCTTGGATTGTGAGGTCAGCTGTGCCTGGATTCAAGGTATAGAATTGCTCTTCTGCTTATTAGTTGTGAGGCATTGGGCAAGTCAGTAAGCTCTTGGGGTCTCCGTTTCCTCATCTATGGAATGGGGACAGTATGTAGTACCGGTTTCACACGATGGCTGTGAGAGGCAACTGCCCGTGACGTGCTTACCACGGTGTCCAGCACACAGCAACGGCTAGTGTGTGAGCTGTCACTGCTACTGTGAGGGGGTGCCAATTTCACCCTTAGGACTGAAGGATTTTTACCAAACTTAAGTTCTTTTGGCAATTATTAATACATGGTGGGTGCATGGGAGAGAGGGCCAACTTTAGTTAAGTTATAATAATATTTTGTTTTGCTTTTCTCATAAAAATCAACCCCCAAAGAATTTCCAGCGAGAGTTATCCGCGATGGGCAGTTACTAAAAATGCAACCTTATTTCCCCCCTTGACAGTCTCAGAAACATATTCTGGGAACTGAGTGTAAGGCACATCAGAGACAAATCACCTCCTTTGAGCTCTGCAGGTTATAGCCCCTTGGTGAACCCATTCCCCCATCCCCAGGGCCAGCCAGCCTGCTTCTGGGAAGCTGCAGACATCCTTCTCCTATATGGGAGCAGGCCCAGAGCCAGCCTCTGAGGTTTTTGGCCCAATAAAAAAATGCAGTCCTCAGCAGTCCCTGGCCTCAGTGACTCACTGCTCTACAGAATATAATTCATATATCTAGATGAGAGGCTCATATATCTGCTGGACACTCTTACAACGAGTGGGGTGTTACTGATAGCCAATCAGGAGCATTAGTCAAAAGTATGACCTCAATTCCAGCCAATCAGGCCATTCCTGGGAGAGCCAGCCCTTCCACAGGTTTCCTGTTATTTGTAACTCACCTCGGAGGACATAGGTCAGGGACGCAGGTGGATAACTGTTTGGGGAAGAGTTTTGCAAAGTGGAGCCAGGAAGCACTCCATGAAAAAAAGGTTCTGTGGCCGCATAAGTTGAGAACCACAGCCTGCTGCATCCTTCTCATGGAGACCTATAATGCAATTAGCATATTATAGACTAGGAGTGGTCACACTATAAAGAAAATTCTGTGACTTTGCTTTACGCAAGTTTTTATAAGGATATTTGCTATGGATTCATATTTTTATGAATATTTTTAAGTAAGGTCGATTGAACATCTGGCTAAGCTAACATTTTACAGAGCACATTTTGGAAGCTGCTGACAGCATTCTGAATTCTGCAGCAGCTATACCTCTGCTGTTTATATTGCCCTCAATCCATCACTTCATTTAACTCTGGGTTCTGGGGCTACTTTTCAGGGCATCGTTAGGGAAGGTCTCTCTGAGGATGTTCCGTTGAAGCTGAACCTTGAAGGATAAGCAGGAACTGTGCTCCGAAGCGCCAGGGAGAAACCTTGCAGCTGGAGGGAGGCGTGAGTGGGGCAGTGGCAGATGTGCGGGAAGGTAAAGGAATACGCAGGGCCCTCTGGGCCGTAGTAAAACTGCCTGGATTTTCCTCACGTGGGCCGAGAAGCCTTTAAGGACTTCCAGCAAGGCTGTGACATGGCTGGGTTCATTTTAGAAATATCACATTGCCTACTAAATGCAAGGTGGTCTGTAGAGAAACCAGACTAAAAGGGAGTGGGAAAAATTATGTTTCCCAAAGGTGACCACAAAGAATATCTTCCATCCCGTATGTTCTTGGAACTTCAAGGGTTCTATCAAGAGCTGAAGTCTAACTGACCTTTCCTTGAACCTAGGCAGCCTTTCGATTTGCTTGTGGGGAAGAATGCGTGGAGGTGACACTGTGGGACTCCCAAGGTGAGGTTACAAAAGGCAATGGCAGTTCTGTCATGTTAGCTGGAACTTGTGCTCTGAACCCCAGGATGCCGTGAAAGAAATCTGACCTTCCCTTCTTCCCCAGGCTGCCATGCTGTGAGGAACCCAAGCTGCATGGAAGAGTCCCATGTAGCTTCTCCAGTTGGCAGCCCCAGACTTTGAATTCTCCCAGCCAAGATGCCAGACATATGAGTGCACAAACTTTTCAATGATTCTAGCTTCCAGCCATCGAGACACCCTCAGCCTTTGAGTCTTCCCAGCTGATGCCCAGACATCAGGGAGCCCTTGCTGTATCCTTTACAAATTCCTGATCTGCAGAATCATGAGCGGATTGAAGCGATTGTTCTAAGCTGCTTAGTGTTGGGATAATTTGTTATGCAACAATAGTGAGCAGAATAGGGAGAACAGGCAGGAAGCTGTGGCAGTGCTTTGGGCAGGAGAAGATGACGGCTTGGGTTTAGGATTGTCAGTTCCTATCAGGTATAGATCGTACCAGAACACAGCCATAGTTAAAAAAAAAAAGTTAGGTTTATTATTATGAGCATGAACACCACAGGGAACCGTGGAGTGTCTCAAAAGAGAGGAGTTAGGGAATGGCTACTTAGAAGATTTTGGGGGCTAGAGTTAGTAATAGATGATCTTGGCAGAAATTGACCAGAATTGTATCATCTTGAAGCTGCTGCAATCATGAGTGGCCTGATCTTTAGAACTCATGTATCTGTATATAGACGTTAGTTTGTCCATAATGTCAGTTTGTCTGGTCTTGCATGGAACATGTGGGTTTGAATGAATTGGTGTGAAAAGAATTTTCACTTTAGGTAGTCTGTGATGGATTAGTCTAGCACAGATTATCTGTTTGTGAGTCAGGGTACATTTTGTAAGCTGTGGATTCTGTTTCAATTCTAAATTCTGCTCAACAGCTTTGCTGCCAGCTGTTACTTTTAAGAGTGAGATTGTGATTATGTTAAAAGCAAGACTCCTTATCTTTAAGAGATACAAACTGAAATATTGATAATACAAAACAGCAGTTCTCAAATGTTTTAGTCTTGAGACATTGAAGACCCAAAGGACATTTTAAAATGTGAGTTATAGCTGTTGATATTCACCATATTGGAAATTAAAACTGAAAATTTAAGGATTTCAAAACATGTATTTAAAACATTTATTTATAACAGGGTCTTGCTGTGTCACCCAGGCTGGAGTGCAGTGGCATCATTGTAGCTCTGCAACTTCAAACTCCTGGGCTCAAGTGATCCTCCTGCCTTAGCCTCCCAAGTAGCGAGGCTAATTTTTCTATTTTTTTTTTTTTTATAGAGACAGGGTCTCACTCTTGCTAAGGCTGGTCTCAAACTCATGAGCTCAAGCAATCCTCTCACCTTGGCCTCTCAAAGTGCTAGAATTACAGATGTGAGCCACCGTGCCCAGGCCATGATCTTTTTTTTTTAAAAATTATGTTTTCAAAGAAATTGGTAAGAATAGTGTCATTGTTTCATAGTTTTGCAAGTCTCTTTGATATTCTGGCTTGATAGAGATGGCTGGGTTCTCATATCTGCTTCTGAATTTAATGTGTTGCAATGTGTCGTTTTGGTTGGAGCATTTGAAAAATATTTGACCTCATGCAAATACATAGTAGATAAATTCAGCAATATTTTAATAGTTTTTTCCATATAACTGTGGTTATTATTCTTTCCTATTACATCAAAACTTGATAAGTGGTAGTTTCTACTTATAATCACATCAATGAACTTTATTACTCTGTTATATTATAATCCATTGGTCTATCTTGTGCTTTAAATGAATCTTTTGCCCATGCATGATTTTGTATTATTATTCATTGGTCATTTGTAAATATTAGTTTATCATGTATTCAGATCTTCCAAATATTGACACATTTCATTATACGATATTAAAAAGTTGTACTCATCGATATCATCCCTGATATCATCAGAAAAGTTTTTAAGTATTGGGAGCTGTCAAACTTATAGTGGCAGATAGAATTTCCCCAAAATTCTAATTTTTGCTTCAAAGTTTGAATCGTATCATTGGCAACAAATGCTGTCAGTTGTTTTCCTTGAAATGACTAGCTTCCTTTATTCATTTTTGAGAAAATGTATGCCAAATACTTGAGTCTGAGTAATGACAGTTTAGCTGTTAATCAAACTTTCAAGCAAAAATGATGTTCCATGAAAAAAGCAGCTAGTTTAGCTTATTGCGCAAACTATTGTCAAGTGCTTTTCCTGGAGGCAACTGTTATACTTTGGTGTGCAGCATAAAGCACTTTATGCATACCTTCATTTTGTTGCACACAGTATTAAGATGTGTACCCAAAAGTTGAGATTTAATAAAATAAATAATCATTACTGCTTTATCAGGGACATCTTAAGTGCAACTGGTATTTATTTTAATGTGAGTGAGTGGTAGTAGAGACTACAATGTTGCCACTCCCGTCAGAGTTAAGCACCAGCTCTTTACCCACCATTACTTTTGCACCGTTAGTGCGATTATCAATATAGTGAAAGAGGCAAATAATGTCTTAGTATTGTGGTGAAAATAGATTTGACCTGGAAGTCTCCCTCAAAGGGTCTTGGAGACTCCCAGGAGTCCTCAGACCAAATTTTGAGATGTAGGATTTGCTTCAAATTAATCCAGGAGGAAAGTAGGAGAGGGGTTCCAGACGAAATAAAAGTGGCCATGAGCTGATCACTGTTGAAGTTGGGTCATGGACACGTGGAGGTTCGTTATACTATTCTGTCTATTTTTACATGTATTTGAACTTTTCCGTAAGTACCCGGTGGACAGTAGTGCTATTTACTGAGGGGGCGGGGACTGGGGGACAGGAACAGGATTGTGTGAGGGAGTTTAAGAATTCTGTTTAGGAAATATCCATCTGAGATGCCAGGGAAGTGCCCACTCTGGGTATGCGGGTCTGGAGCACAGAACCCCCAGTGCTCGGCTGGTGTTCTAAGCCATGGGACCGGCAGTGAGGGCGGAGGGCAGGGAGGTCAGGGCCAGTGAAGCAGCCTCCCCCATGCCCTGCGCTTGCTGATCCTGCCTTGTTTAATTGCCTCCAGAGCCAAGAGCCTCCACGGCCTTCCTCAGCTCCGGGTGCTTGGCACTGCCCCCTTGGAATTCAGTATTTCTTCCTCTGGTGCTCTGATTATCTCCTGGGATTAGGGAGCATTAAGAGGGCCCAGGAGAAGGCGGCAGCTTTTGGATTTCCTTGGAAAGCTCTAAGCAGATTTCATCCCTTCTCCAGCTGTTGTGACGGAAGTTAGGGGAGGGCCAGGGATCACAAGAAAGTGTGAATTCACAGAGACACTTTAAGCCTAATTTTGACTGATGTTTGCAAACGTCACCCACCAAAATATTTGCTGGTGCTGTTCAGGGTTTAGACATTGTCGTGTCTGGGGCTAGCCTGGTGGGGAGAACTTCACCTCTGGAATTTAGTCGATCTGGATTCAAATCTTCCCCCGTCACAGGCTGCGTGACCTGGAGTGAGCTGCTGGGCTTCTCCAAGTTTTAATTTCCTCTTGTCTAAAACAGAGAGTAAAGAAACATCTTCATTGGTTTGGAGGGAGGGTTAATGAGGCCACACACTCAAAGGGTTTAGCACACAGCAAGTGCTCAGCCAGCGCTGGTTCTATTCCCCTCAGCCCTATCCTTGCCCCTCCCTCTGGTGTTAAGCAGTAAGATGGAATGCAGAGGGGTGGCAGTGACTCATACAGGTGGCCAGATGGCTTTACAGGTGGCCATTTTATTGACATCAGATCTTTCTTACTATTCTTTCATATGGGAGCTCTCTGACCCAGCGTTAAATGACTTACCCAGGAAGCTAAGCAGGTCCATCTTGAGCTGAATGAGGTCTTCTGTCTAGAACACTGGGAGCCTCCAGTGCCTGAAGAGCATCACTGCCTTGCAGGGCAGGGTGAAGGAGGCGAGGCCACACCTGCTGCTCCCACCTTGCTCCGTCTGCAGAGCTGATGTGCGATCACAGCCCCCGGAAGTCCCAGCTCCTGTGTGTTGCTGGAGCCGAGGTTACAGCGGCCTCACTAATGCTCAGTGTTTTCTCCTCTGCTCTGAGTCATTGTCTTTTGGTCATGACCATTGAAACTTGCCATCCAGGCTAACTAGGCTTCTGTACTGTTGGAGAGACCTGGACCAGTCAAACTATTGGTGCAAGAGGCACCACAACGGTCTATTGTCCTGGCATCTAGGGGTTATCTGGTATGCGTAGTGGCATTTGTCTGATTCAGCATTTCCTACTCCATGTCTCCTGCTGATTGTTGCTCAGCAAGTCAGATCCTCACATGCTATTTTCCAGACCCAAGTCCTGCGGTAGCCATGATCCAGGTGGCGTATCGAGGTGGACTGAAAATTGAGAAGGGCATCAGACAAGACACAGCTTGGTAGCTACATTCAGTCAGACGTGGGAAGGTGTCAAGGTAACTGCAGTTCAAGCCGACCCCATTGAACCAAGATCCCCTATACATACTCCAAGTTACCCTTTAACTCTTTGGATTTCACCAACTCTTCACGTACGTCTTTCTGTATCTCTATATCTGTTTACTAAGACTATACTTTATGACAGATGCTGACATAAACACTGAAAATACAAAATTGTATGTTACACTTCTACCCTTCTGGCATTTTCACGTTACTGAGTTGGGCAGATAACGGAGAGGCTGGAGTTGGTGTGACAATTCACATAGCCACAGGGGCCCATTAGTAACGCACAAGAGTGACGTGAGGCTGGTGTGAGCAATGCTGTCCTGTTCACGTGACTAAAGGGAAAACAACGGCACAAGCGTGATGATGAATGTCAACAGCCACCTACCTCAGTGCTGGGAAACAGCGGGGATGTTAGCGTGCACCTTCTGAGACAGCGGGGGACGCCTCTCCCCTGCTCACCATGTACCGGCAGGACCCGGGGCAGTCTGCTCTCAGAGACTTCCATCATTAAATGGCTGAGAGCCGGGCTGATGGGGACTGGCGGGGAAAGCCCTGACCAAAGGCAGCAGCTGCAGCTGGGCTCTAGCTAGTTTTGCCAAGTAGAATGTGGTCCAAGAGTTCTCACATCTGATTTTTTTTCATCAAGGAAACCCAAAAGTCTTGAAATTGTTAGGTGAAATCTTTAGGTTTAAAAAAATAGATACAATTAAAATGTGCAGACCATCATGCGTTGACCCAATAATCGAGTCTGCAGGTCAAATGTGGCTTATAGGCTGTTGTTTTGCGGGTTCTGGGCTAATGCAAGGGATGGAGACACTCTGCACTAACTGGCCACCAAAAGAGATGAGTGCCACTCAGGCCCATGCAGTGTTTGCCTTGTGCCCTGCGCTGGGGTGAGGAGCCCTGTCAGTGTCGAGAGAAGCCAAGATCAGATCTGGAGACCTTCATCAAGTTATAGAGACTCCCTGCCAGAATATGGGTCTTTTTATATTGGTTGCCTTTTTCTGTTTTTAAGTCCCACTTTCCTTGGTAAAAGGCATCAGGGAAGCATCCAAAAAGCATATTTTCCTATGACTTCCAAGAAAAAAGCTTTGGGCTTAAGCATCTCAGGCCTAATGGGAGCTGAGGTGTCCCAAATGCAACACACTAACATCTGTGCAGCAAAACCTGGGTCAGGTCCAGCTGCATTTTCTCAGCACTTGGAAAGTAGGGGCTCCCCAGAGATGGTGTCTGTGGTACCAAGATGGCAGGAAGAAAACCATCAAAATACAAGTTGGTGCTGCTTTCCAGAGCCCTTGAATACTGAGCCCCGGGTGGGTGAGCAGCTGCGAGTAGTGAAACCAAGTAGCATGTGCAGAGCAGGTGGTCGTGGAGAGTCAGCTGGGATGGCTCAGGGTGGCTGCTCTGAGGAGACTATATTTATACCAGCACGCCAAGGCAAGCTCTGCCCCGTCTCAGAAAGAGATGGCCAGTTGACTGAGGGCTACAGAGGGGCTGTGTGAGGTTGCTGGTCCTCAGCAGGGTTCACACAAGGGAGCACTTGAGCACAGCCCTGTGCAGCCATCTGCTGAAAAGGTGGTCTACCACGTGCACTCCACCTCCAGATAAGAGAACAGAAGTCAGTGTAGTGCCAGTGTTCTGCATCTTGAAGACGAATGCAAGTGCTGGGGAATCTCCTAAGCACTATGCTGTGTTCATTCCAGACTGCCTGTGGCTGAGAATTGCGAAGCCCAGGGCTGATGGAGAAAGACAATCAAACTTGTCTTCCTCTCACTCCTAGAAAAAGGCGACAAGGAAGGAGTAGAAGCCACCTGTGTTCTCAAGAAGTCTGCAGACATTACGGAGACATATGCATCCAGGGAGGCTGGAGGAAGGGACCCGAGGGATGGTATCTCTGACCGGCTGGTGGGTTTGGGAAGGATGGTAAACTCTGCGGCTGAGGTGCTGGTCCAAGACCAACTGGGAGGCAAGAGTCTAACGTTGGATCTCGTCTCTATTATCACTTATTGGGGCCTTATCCTAGATGCTCAATTACTTCAGGCCTTTTCTACTTCAGCATCTCAACATCTTTCTGATATTTTTCCATTCCTTACAGTGCCAGCACAGCACTTGACACATTGTAGACATGCAACGTTACAAAAAGGAACAATATTTAATTTCACCATATGCCAGGAACGGTGGTTGGCTGGCATTGGCATCTCTTGTCTCCTTTAATCTGCGCAACAGTCCTGGGAAGTAGCTATTACTACACCTGTTTTACAGAAGAGGAAACAAGCTCACAGAGATTAAACAAGCTCTCATCGTAGTGACAAGGTGGAAGTCCACCCTAGCCCTGTTATCCTGGGGAACCTCTCTCCCCATCCCTTTTTGTCTCTGATCTACTGTGAGATCAGAATAACTCCACTTGTTCATCCTGCTCGCCCCACTTCTGCACGCTGGGTTCTTCTTAATCTTGTTGACGCCTCATTATTAAAAAAAAAAGCCCCTTCCTTCCTAACCCTTGAGGCATTTGCAGATCTCACCATTGGAGTGTCCCCCTATTTCAGCAGTCCTTGTTCCCCTCTTACAATACTCTTTCTCCTCTCTTGCAATAATCCTTTCAAATAAAGTCTCTTGTTGCCTAAGTCCAGAGCTGGTTTTTACTTGACAGTAGCGAACATTTATTGAGCACTTACTTAGTGCCAGGCTCTATACTAAACGCTTAGTTGGTCAAATCTCATTTAATTCTTAAAATAAAACTATGCATTAGTGTCTTTACTGCCTTTGCATTTGAGAGATGAAGAATGGAGCCCAAGGTGACCTTGGCTTTTCTATTTTGCTCCATCATGCCTGATGGTGCACATTGTCACAGCCCTTGGAGGGAAGCTGACCTCATAAGAAGGGTGTACGGCAAACAGGACCAGTGGGAGGGCCTTGTCCAAAGACAACTTCGCATTGAGATAACTCAGATCCCTGTGCGAGAGGCCTGCCATTTGATTAGCATGCAGGTGGCTCTTGGCTTCAATACATCCTTGGATTTAGGCTCAGAATCTCTCATGAAGAAGGAAACCCATATGGCTGACAGGGTTTGCTCGGGTTCTGCTACCTCCAGGTGCGTGTCTTCATTTCTTCCAGCACCTGTTGATGTGTGGAGCCATCTTGCCCATTCAACACATGTACGGAGAGAACCAGGAAGTGGGAAGTTTCTGCTACTTGCTCCAGGCCAATCCGCAAGCTCCTGGTGGGTAAGAAGAGAGATAGCCCGAGATCAGCAGGCTGCCTGCGGCTCACGCCCCTGCTCTGCCCATGTCCCCCTCACACCAGCCAGGCACATTTCTAAGTGGAAGCACAAGCCAGAGTTGAACCCTTCTGGCCTCTTGTGGTCCAGTTCAGCCATAATCCTAATCTACCCAACAGTGCTGAGTCTCCAGGGGTCCTGGAGGCAAGTAGCCTGGTAGACAGCTGGGCTTTGGGATTGAGGAGACCTGGGTTAGAATCCTAGCTCCATCACAACCACGTGCCAAAGATGAACTTGGACCATCTGTTTAACCTCTTTGTGCCCTATTTTCTTCATCTTTAAAATGTGAACAGTACCGCTGACCTCGTGAGGGTTGACAGATGACAGATAAAGTACAGCCTGGAACACGATGCCAGGCACACAGTAGAGGCTCCATCCGTGTTGCTTGCTACTCTGCCGTGGCTGCCCTGGGAAGATGGGTGTCTTTACCTGGTGCCTCTTTCTTCCTTGTAAAACTCCTTCCTCTGGGTTTCAGGGTCCACTTTCCATAACCTTGACAGATACTGGGGCTTTCATTTTATTTTATTTTTGAATTGGTGTCTTGCTCTGGTGCCCTGGCTAGAGTGCTGTGGCATCATGATAGCTTATTGCAACTTCAAATCCTGGGCTCAAGGGATCCTTCTGCCTCAGACTCCCAAGTAGCTGGGACTACAGGCTTGCATCATTGCCCCTGGTGAATTTCTGTATTTTTTGTAGAGAGAGATGAGATCTCACTATATTGCTTAGGCTGGGTCTTGAACTCCTAAGCTCAAGCTATCCTCCCACCTTGGCCTCCCAAAGTGCTGGGATCATAGGCACGAGCCACCATGTCTTGCCTCTCATGATTTTTTGAACTCTTCCTATCACTTAGGCAACTAATAACATAAACTAATTCAAAAATAAGTTTAAACATATTTAATGGATTACTCCTCCAAATGGTGATTTCATTTTTAAAATAAATTATCTGCAGAGGACTTTTAAAAAAGGTTCTCCTGCAGCAATAAAGTAAAATGGCCTTATAGTATTGTGGGATGACCTGAGCTTTCAACATGGGGTTCCACTTGCCTCCAAGACGAAGGTCTTCCCACAGTGCTCCTCTCCCTGGAGAAGAGTTCTGTTCCAACAGCCCATTGAAACCTCACATTCAGGGGAAATTGCCACAGCCTGGATAAGAGCTTACTTCCTATTATTCCCACTCATCCCATCCTTGATGGTCACCCAAGCTCATAACCTCAATCATCTTTTAACTTTTGCTGTCAGTGAGCCAATCAAAAAAACCAATCAGTGGTTGACTGTTTTCTGGTTGTGGTCCCTCACATCCACTCTCTTCTGTCCATTTCTATGGTCACAACCTTGGACTGGTTCCTTTCCCATCTCACACTGCTGTCACTGGGATGAGTCCCTAACTGCTCACCTCTTCATATCAGATGATGGGCTTTGGGACCACACAGGCTTTGGAGCTCTGACACCAGGATGACTTTGCTGATTCCTTAATTTCTTGGAGTTTTTGTTTCTTCTTCTGCATCGTGCAATAATAACAGCATCTACATAGCAGGACTGTTGAGTGATTCAAAGGGGGCTCTGTAAAGACTGAGGAACTGTTCCAGAATAGCGAAGGAGTCTAAAGAGACATGGTAGCTAAACTTAATGCGTAATTCTGAACTGGACTATTTTGAGCTAAAGGATCTCACTGGGACAACTGATAAAACTTGAATTTGGTCTGAGGACCAAGTAGTGGTCATCACTAATGTCAAGTTCCTGATTTTGATAATTGCATTATGACTATGTGGGAGAATGTCCTTTTGTATATTAATAGGAAACTCAACACAAGAGAATTTGGAGGTGATGGGGATTCCAATCAGCAACTTATTCTCAAATAGATCAGGAAAAAACTATACTTGCAAATTTTCTCTAAGTTTGTGATTATCTCCAATAAAAAAATTACGTAAAAAATTTGAGAAGAAGAAAAAGAACAAGGTCCTATATGTAAGGCACTGGGGCAGAGTTGGAACTCAGGACATGGGAGCCCTTTGCTTTCATATTCCCTTGTCTCTCTGCACAGAGCTCTCTAACTCGAGCTCTTCCTCACCTACTGCTTCCATCGTGTCCCTTCCTTGCTTAGGGTCCCTTCATGTGTCCCCACAAACAAATCTCAAACTCCCCAGGCTGGCTCGAAGGTCCTCCATAATCGTCCCTCAGTCTATCCCTCTGGTCTTTCTCCTCCTTGTGTCTGTGACATCCTTGGTCATCTCTACCTTGATATTGTTGCTCTTTTGAATCTTCCCTTCTCGAAAATCTTTTCTGCTTGTCCTCCTTGGCCAAAATCTTCTGTTCTCTATGGTGCTGTTCCAGTGCTAACTTTTTAAGGAAATCTTCCAGACCTGGGTTTGCCCCTTGGATGCTTCCTCATGCCCATGCCTCTTGAACCTAATAGCAGACATTTAACTATTTGCTATGGTCTGTGAGGATTTTATTCTTCACATTAGTTGTTTTCCTTTCCCAGACCTGATTTATAAGACTGCTGAGCCCAGGGCCACCAGAATGCAAGCCCTATAAGGGCCAAGAATTTGGCTTGTCTTGTTTACTGCTGAACCCCAGAGCCTGGAGCACTGGCACATAGTAGATGCTCAATGAATATTTATTTATTAATTTTGCAAAAATGTCATATACTTCATTGCATATCCTGCAGCATGGAGCATAGTGCTCTGCAAATAGGTGCTCAGAAACATGTGCTGAATACATTAATGGATGAATTGGACTGGCGAGTGTGAGCCTCACTGGTCATTGTGGATAGTCTAGTGTCTATGAAGCAGGAAGGCAAGATAAATGAGTGACCAGTAACCACACCTGTTTGGTAGCACTGGAATATTGACTATGCAGTTCCTGCTGGAGGGTCAGTAGAATTCATGGCTGAGGATGACAGTCCTCATTGCATTATTTATGGGCCTCTCACATACCCTCCCTGGAAGCACTTCTTTAGAAGTCGTTTGCACATGATCAGTTTCCTCTCCTTGAATGAGATGTTATTCTAACCTCAGTGGTGGCCTGCTGGGTGGAACATTTATCTCCCAGGACCATGGGAGGTGAAAGGATGAGCAGGCAAGACTTACAGTTCTATCAGGCTGCTCCAAGATCAAGGTCAAGATAAAAAAAAATGTTAGTGTAAGAATCTGCCCTGACAAGTTGTCAGAAAGGCACCTCTGTGGAAGATTAAGTGCAGGTGGACAAAAGGGACAGCAATTTATGTTTTTGAGCACCTACTTTATCAAGCACTATGATAGACCCTTCACATACCTTCTCACAAAACATCATAAGCCAACAATGAGTTCAGGGTCACGTGACCACAAACCCAAACCCTTTGTCTATACTTGCTGTCCCCACCTCCTCAGTCTCTGCTGGACCTCCTTTTCTACCCAAATTCCAAACGTTGGGACACCCCTTGGCCCTCTGTTCTCCTCTAGTTCCATTCTCTCCCCAGGAGATCTTATCCAGGCCCATCTGTTTATTGACCACTCTCAAGTCTATTTTTTCTCCCCAGGCATCTCCCTTGAACTCTAGACTTAAATATTCAATTGTCTACTTGACATTGCTACTTGGATGTTGAATTGATGTCTAAGACTCAACGTGGCCAAAATGGCCAAAATGGGAGTATTTGATTTCCACCTCTGTATCTCATACCCTTCCAATAGAGAATTAGCAAATTGTGTGATCAGCTTTTACGCACTTCTCTCCCGCCTGTCATTTCCCCTTCTCTTTAGTCAGTTCAGGACCAAGCACTACTGATTTATAGAAACCATGGATATGGAAGTAGTTTGGGCATTTGCTACTTGAGTACCTTCATTTTACAGTTGAGGAAACTGAGACCCAGAGAGGGGAAGTGATGGGTCAATTAACACCTTAAAGTTAATTAACCACAGAGTGAGACTAGAAGGAACGTTTCCTGACTTGTGGTTTTCATTTTACTGAGATCTTATTTTCCATTTTTTCCTTTGAGCATTTGCATTTGAGGAAAAGAATGTCTTTGGTTGCTTACTTTATTAGTTGGTTTTCCAGCCTCATTCACTGGCTTCTTTCCAGCCCTAACAAGTTCCAAGCCTTATTTTGTGGAATCCCACAAAGGATGTCAGAGGTGGTAAACACCTGGCTCACGTGCTGCTACTCCCTCAGCAGCGTCGTGGCAGACATCACTAGTCAACTGTGATGCTTTATACTGCCCAGCCTGGATGCGGCCTCAAAAGGCTTCACAGTGTAGTGCTCCACGCAGCTACTATCTGTGGATCACAGTTGGCTTTCAAGATGAGACCTATTTTCCACGATACCACCTCAAACTCGACCCATTCCTGTCCGGTCTCATTTTTTTTTTTCCTCTGAATCTGTGTTTGGAGGCTAGGTGATTTGATGTAGGGTATTACAGAGTGCTAGTGAGATACTACATTTTAACAGCAACATCTGGAAACAATGCTGACCCCAAGACATACCATTTTAGTGGTGAAATGCGTGAGAGCCTGAGGCAGGCAGTCTGTCTCTCCCCAGCCACACCAGGTAGACAAATGGCTTCTGAGTTCAAGTTCAACTCTAAGCAATTTCCCAGTGGTGTGACTTTGGACTAGTTTCTTAATCTCTCCGAGCCTCACTTTCTTCATCTAGTAAATGTGAATAAAAATTTACCTAAACTGTATGTTTCTTCACATAAATAAATCTTAGACCCAAAAGTGATTCATCCTGGGGAAGCCATTAGCTCTCCAAAGCCTTCCTTCTTTTCTTTCTTTCTTCTTTCCTTTCTTTCTTTCTTTCTTGATGGTTCTTGCCAAACACTCCAAATTTTACTCATGGTAAAAAAGTATTTAATAAGTGACACATCAGTACAGAAAAACACCTCACTTGTAGCTCATCCTTTGAAAATGGAATAGCCAAGTGAAAAGTCAGTGCAGATTCTTATTTTTACTTACAAAAAAATCAAAAGTATTCATTGAGAATTGCACTACTATGTTTTTTTCTTTTTCTTTTTTTCCCTTAGCGATGTGACATACACATTTTCTGGTAAGTAACATTCTACCACACGTGGTACTAAACCAAAGCAGACAGATGAATCTGTTTACTGCCTCCTACTCAGGCTGAGCTAGCCCAGTGGAGCACCGTCTTGGTAGGAGGAATTTCAACAGGAAAGGAAATTACAGAGTTACTACCTACTCCAACAGAAAACCTACCAAACTGATTTATCTAGAAAGGATTTTAAGCAAATGTGCACAAACACACTTAACATTCCATAAGAACAGAGTACTTTTTAGTCTATTTCTAGCACACAGCATACACTCATTGGTGCCCAGTAAAATCAAAATGCCAATGTAGAAGGCGTTTTTGCTTTCATAGCACTAACATTTGAAAAGCACACAGCATATAATACTTTGATATTTAAGTGGATAATCATGGAAGTTCCAAGATGATATCCACTAGGTTAGCTTGAGTACTCATCTAAAAAGTATTTTTAAAAAAGTAATGCTTAAGAGACTTCTAGAAACAGTGGGGCTACATCAGGATCAGCAGAAGACACAGCACCAAGTCTGGGTCCTTGAGTGTGGCCTTTGGCTGAATACAAATTTTATAGAACAAATCCTGGGATTTGTTCTATGAAGTTTGGATTTGGTCGAGGGGCCGGGCTTGGGGATCTGGAGGGACCCATGTAACCTTGAGGCTGTAGGTTCCTCACCCCCGAGTGATACAGGACTGTCAATGTAAGACTATGGGTTGATTCTCACGTGTAACTTTTAGGTCAAGGATAGCTCTCTCCATTAATCCCTAAAGCCAAAACAAGCTGTGATTATAGGAGATTCCAAAATCTCAAGATGGGCAGCTGGCTTGAGTAACACCCGAGATAAATACTCCCACGAATAGTGAAAAACCCCATGGAGGCTGAAGGACGGAAACTCTGATTCATGTAAAAAAGAGCTGTGAATACACAAAAAGATTCATGCCAAACCTGCTGGGACAAAGACGGTTAGTGATGGTGGGTATAACACACTGTTGACACACCAACATGCATGCTGGGGAAGAGGTCCCCCAGGTGGAATGCTTGACATGGACTTGCTCCAGAGGAGTCTGACTCAGGAGCACCTGAGAGAGGGGTCTACCAGGGAAGGGAGGTGTACTAGGGTTACTGAATACAAGAAGGTATTTCAGGAGAAACAAGTCCAGTAGGGTCAGGTCGTTTTGTTTTCATTCCATCAGTACGTAATGAATGAAAACTTGCAGAACAGAGTCAGTCGGTCTTTCCAACATGCATTCTTCTGTCCTCATTAGCCGAAGCCTCTTAGAGCCTATCTGGCTGGTGACATCCAGCATGTAGTCCATTCGTTGCCTGGAGGTGGGACCTGGTGCTGCAGATTGTTCTGTGACGCTGGCCTAGAAGATGCTTTGCACAACAAAGTCACCACCAAACTACTACTCAAGTCCAGTCCTAGCCTTCTTTTCCTACTCTGTAGTCCAGAAACATTTCTTCAAATGCCGTAAAATCTGTAAATGTGAGCAGCGTGTTGAGTATACCCCTGACCACTTCATGTTTATGGTGCCGTAGGTGGCTGTGAAAACTGTCATGTTGCATCCAGGAATCCTCCCCAGTGGCTATTCAAGACACTTTTCTACCAAAGAAATACACCCTTAAAATAGTTGTGTAGGTGAGTTTATTCTCTTCTGTGTCTTCAAACTTCCTGTACTACTCGTCCATGAAATTTCTCTGTAATAATTGAAAGTCATTATCCATGATAATGTCCTCTAAATATCCAGCCACGGCATCAACTCCTGCAGCAGAAGAGGAGGAAAAGGACAGTGTGAAGCTCTCTTCCTTTAAAGCATCCGTTGTTGCCATGGCCACATCCACTCACGTGGGAAAGCAGCCCATTGGTTCACCTGGCCCTGGCTTAGGCTCTCTGGCTGGTCCTTACACTGCATGGGCCTCCACACCAGGGCACGCTGCCCTTCAAAGTCCTTTTTAGCTTTCCGGGGTGGCTCGATGCTGTATGTGGCTGAGAGGTTGTGGTGTCATAGGAAGGGCACAGCTTTTGGAGTTGGATTGACCTGCATTCAGTCTTGCACTTGTCACCTGCTAGTTGCATTATGACCTCGGGCAATTGACTCAGCCTCTCTGAGACTCCATGTGACCTCAGCGTCCTTAAAAAGTTTCAACACGTAGTTGCTGGCATGTAATAGATGCATAGCAATTAACTAATCAATCAGTTCAATTCGTTCAACTAATATTTATTGCACATCTATGGTGTGCTGAAGATGGTGTTGGTGATAAGGCAATAAACAAGGCAGATAAAGGTCCTGCCTGTCCTTATGGAATTTAAGTGGCAGCTATGCTTGTATTGAAGATTTAGGGACTGTTCCTCACAGGCTAAATCAGGACTCTGCTTGTCCTCAGGGCTCCAAGCTCTCCCTGTATCCTCTGCCCCTGGGTAGGCACTGCATCTAGGACAAAAAGAACATGATGTCTGCCACTCCTCTGCACCATGCTCTTGGAGAAGGATGGAGGAGTTTGCCCAGTTATCCTAGCACTGGAGCTGGGCTGCAGAGGGGCTTCCCTGGTCTGGCAAGAGGCCCATGTACAGGAGGCCACATTATATCTGGGCCCAGTGTTGGCTGTGTCCTGTCTCCCTCTGAGGCACACGGCACTGGGAGTTTTGCCAACTAGAAAAACATCCAGCAAAGAGCAGATCTTTCCAGGAACGTCTGTAATTTCTTGGTAGGGAGTTTAATTCTGTGGCCACAGTACAAGGTTCTGTGGAACAAATATCATGTCAATGCTATTTAATAATATGGTAACCACTGACCATTTAATTACACGGTAATTGCCACATACTGGCTGGGTAATTGCATAGTAAGTACCATCTAATTTCAGGGTAAAGGGTAAATACATGATTATTTCAGGCTCCTTAGGCACAGTATAGGTCACCCAGGAATTAGGCTTGGATTGACTAAGTATAAATTACCTAGAAATCTGTTTTCGGGTGATTACTCCTGTCATCCTGCCTCGACAAAGCCCCTAATGGTTACCATACAATTAAAGAGAAGTTCCAAGATTTTGGGCCTCAGGAAATTAAAGGGGCACTGCTTCATCTTACAGTCAATCATCGTCGGCTGTGCGAGAGATGGCGCTTGCTTGGGAGGAGATGGAGGGAGAAGAGCTTACAATTCTACTCTTTTCCATCTGGCCAGTGGGGTTTTCTCCAGCTGGTGTGGGTGGCTCAACACCTGACGCTGAAACTTGGGACCACTGACGTCACACGGCGTAAACACAACTTCTGCCCCCGTTGTCTCCTGTTCAGCCCTGGCCTAGCAAGAGGGATGGTTTCTGTAGTGGTTAAATGGTGGCTCCCAAAAAGATATGCTCACCTCCTATGCCCTGGAACCTGCAAATGGGACCTTATTTGGAAAAAGGGGCTTTGCAGGTGTAAATAAGTTAGGTACCTTGAGATGAGCTCATTCTGGATTATTCAGGTGGGCGCTTGTAATTCAACGGCAAGTACCTTGTAATTCAATGGCAAGTACCATTATAAGCTACAGAAGATGGGACAAAAATAAGAGAGAAGAAGCCATGTGAAGACAGAGGCAGAGCTTGGAGTGATGCAGCCACAAGCCAAGCGACGCCTAAAACCAGAACCTGGAAGAGGTGAGGGACGGATTCTCCCCTGCACGGTGGAGGCCGCAGAGCTCTGCCAACACCATGAGTTTGCACTTCTGGCCTCCAGAACTGAGAGAACAAATTTCTGTTGTTTTAAGCTACCCAGTTTGTGGTACTTTGTTACTGCAGCCACAGGAAACTCATCGTCTTTAAGGAGCGGTGGGGCAGCAGGAGTTCCTGGCCTTGCCGGCATTCCATCCCTCCCCTGGGTGCCGGCTTGGCTGGAGCTAGGGCACAGCCACAGAGCAAAGGAAAGTCTGCACAACTCAGCCCTGTCTTGTGCGGCGAGCAGAGCAGCTCTCAGCAGACCACAGAGCCGGGATGCCAGGATCTCAGCCAGAGAGGCCAGGTGGGAAGCAGGGCCCCCCTAAGTCCGCGTGAGGCCTCCTGTGCTTGCTGGGATGTCACACGGGAAGGGAATTTACAAAACAGCCTGAATGTTCTTCATTAGGAAAGAAATTTGTGGTCCTCTTGGAAAAATGCAAAACAGTTTTAAAAAAATGTCCAGACTCCCAGGATCCAGATGTAATCATGCTAATCTTTTGTGTTGGTCCTAGCTAGTTGTTCCACGTGGTAGAAGGAATGAGACTGCAGGCTTTGGGGTCCAACAGGCCAGGATTTATAACCTGGCTCTCCTGCACAGCAGCTGGGTGACCTTGGACAAGTGGCTCAACTCCTCTGAGTCTCAGTTTCCCTGTCTTGCAGGCCAGGATGATAAAACCTACCCTTAGGGTTTTGTTGTAATGAGATTTTATATGTATATATATATATATATATGTGTGTGTGTGTGTGTGTGTGTGTGTGTGTGTGTGTGTGAGAGAGAGAGAGAGATAAGGAGCAGAGAACTTGTGCTCAGTCAAGTGTAGCTATTATTTCCATACTAAATATACAGGGCAGTGTAAAATCAACATTTTCTATGTTATTATGAACTCTCCATAGACATTTGTAAATGGCTGCATCATAGACCATCAAATAGAGCTGGCAGAGATGAAACTGATATTGACATTGCCTCCCAAGGGTCCCTAAATGAGCTTACTGCTAATTACACAGCCCCTCCACCACCCTACCTCTGAGCTTCAGTGGCATCCTCCTCTCCCTTCACGACCCTTCTTTCCCCACCCGCTGCCGTGAGCTCACAGTTTTCGAAGGTGTAGAAACCAGCTGCCCTGCTCGTACACCTTGAGTACCTTGGGCATTTCGGTTTAGATAAACAAGTGTTTGGAGGCAGAAAATAAGGCCCCAAAATAACCCATTCAAGATTGCACCTAGCTTTACGATCCTACAAGAAGGAGCTATCCAGCCAGTTGGAGGATTAACCAATAAAGGATTTAAAAGACCTTCACTAAATAAAAAGAACACTAACCATTCTCCAGGAGGCCTCCTGGGTCCTCACTGAATTTAAGGGCTGCATGTAAAGCTGGGTTTGTTTTTATAGGTTTTGAGTCATTTGCTCCCACAGCCCTTCTCATTCCTGTAACAATACTCTCTGCTCAGTTACATGCGGCATTCCTCACACCTGTCCCTCCATTTCCCAGTTGGGCTGTGTAGAAGACATCCTCACCGAGGGGCCAGAGGCAGCCAGGGGGGTCCCACTCTCTGGTTTTCTGTCATAATGTTGCACATTGGTGGTCAGTTTTGATCTGTGATCAGCACCTCAATGGGTTACTTTGCTGTTTAGCAATGCCAGCCGGGCAGGGGGATGGCTTGGAGCACAGTCTCAGAAAATGGTATCTCCTGAATGAATAATAAACAACAAAAAGTTTCCTTTATGAGACAGTTCTGCCACACAGGCATTTTGCTAACTGTTTCATAGGTACTTTCTTATTCCATCATTATAGCAAATTTATGAGACTGGCCTTGTCACTCCCATTTCTTCAGTCCAAGTAAAGCCCAGAGAGGCCCCCTGACACAGCTAAGGGCCATGTGGCTAACGAATTGAGGTGCTGGGATTCAGACCAAGCCATAGCTCCACACTATTCCAGCCCACTGGCCACACAGAGGGGTAAGCGAGAGTCACTTGCTTTTGATCACAAAATTTCTGACATGATCAGTGTCTTAGTCCATTTGTGCTGCTGTAACAGAATACCTGAGACTGGGCAATTTATAAAGAAAAGAGGTTTATTTAGCTCACAGTTTTGCAGCTTGAGAAGTTCAAGGCCACGGCCCTGGCTCCTGGAGAGGACTTTCGTGCTGCATCACGACATGGTGGAGAAGGTCAAAGGGGAAGTGGATCCACCCCCATCACCCAGACCCCTCCCACTGGGCCCCCCCAACACTGCCACACTAGGGATCAAATTCCAACGGGGGCTTTGGTGAGGACAAACCAACCATATGTAAACCATAGCAAATTGCACCAATCACTTCAATTCCCTGAAGTCCCCACCTCACAACACTGCTGGTGATCAAGTTTCCGACATGTGAGTTTTGGGGGACACATTCAGACCGTAGCAATGAGTATCGTGGTTCTCTACATCGGCACACCGAGCAGACCAATAACTGACTGGAAGTCTTGTCTAGACTACTTTTCTGTCCAAGAGTCATTAGAATCTGTACTGAGACAAATAATACCTATATATCAGGAGGCTCGCCTGAGGATACACACTTTAGCATCCTCTAGGTGAGTGGGTCTCTTCTAGAATTCATCCAGAATTGTCCAATCAATCAGATTTCCCAGGGATGCAGTTCAGGCAACTGTATCTTTCTAAAGGCAATCCACAGGTGATCCTGATGCATCTGGTCTGTGGACAAGCATTTGGGAACCACTGCATAAAACATTCTAGATTTTATCTCTGGATTAAGCCTCCTCCTTAGAGAGCTGTAAATCAATGGCATCTTTTTAGCTTTGAAAATGACAACTTTTACCATCCTGTGTGGTCATTGGCTGAAGATGGATGTTATAAGATGCAGCCTTATATAATTCAGAATTGAACAGTGTATATATGGGATGATTGATATTGCTAAAGATATAATTCAGTAATCAGACAGGTCTCTTAATTACCTTTCTTTTAGGCTTCAGTACCAGAAATAGCTTTGCTTCTCTCTCCTAACTGGTTTTTCATCTTCCATGTGGACATTGCGTTATGTAACTGATCGGATTTCTTTCTTTAAATTGGCCACCAGGAAGCCCAGAACAAAATTTATATTTTTTTAGCAAACTGTAAAGAACCTTATACATTTTGTTTCTAACTTTACATCTGGATTCTTTTTTCTGTCCTTTTCTTCTATTCTTAACATTCCCACCATTGCCCTACCAAATGTAGTTTTTTTGATCTGCTTGCCATGGTTATTCACTCATAAGATACAGATTTCTTTCAAATTTAAATTTTTCAGAAATTGGTATGCAACCTACAATGAATGCATACAATTAATGTGATATTAATATCACATTATTATTATTAATAATTTCCTAGAGCTGCCATTAAAAAGTACCCCAAACTAGGTGGCTTAAAATAACAAAAATTCATTGTCTCACAATTCTGGAAGCCAGGAGTCTGAGATCCAGGAGTTGGTGGGCTGTGTTCCTCTGATGGCTCCAAGGGAGAATCCTTTCTTGCCTCTTGTAGCTTCTGGCATTTGCTGGCAATCCTTGGCGTTCCACGGCTTGTAGGTGCATTGCTCCGGTCCCATGGCCAGCTTCTCCCTGCGTATCCGCAGCATTTTCCCTTTGTCTGTGTCTGTCTCTGTGTCCAAATTTCCCCTTTTTATAAGCACACTAGTCATATTGGATTAGAGCCACCCTAATGATCTTGTTTTAATGTTGTAAAGACCTTATTTCCAAATAAGGTCAAATTCAGAGGTACTAGGGGTTAGAATTGAAATGTATCTTTTTGGGGGACATAATGTAACCCATAACATAGTGTCTCTTTTCCTTTCCTTTCCATTCCATATTTTTCTTGACTGTTTTCCTAAGGATCACTTAGCAGGGAAACACTGTTGGGTGTTGCTATCATATTTTTTATTGAAGTGAGTTTAGAAAATACCTGTCTATTCAATTGCCCTGGCCTTACCTGGTCCCAAATGGTCTGAATGATTAATTAACAATTGACTTTACACAATCCCCTTCTTAAATCTGCCATTGACAGTGGATGTATTTATGAACCTTAGTGCTCCCTGATGGCAAAATCCATCCCTTTCCTACCTCCCTTTAGTCTACAGGGCCATTTGTATTTCCAGAGGAGGGGACTGAATCACTGCAGTGGGACTCTGTTTCTGTATAATCCTTGTTTCATATTTTATCCACAAAACTATGTCCTTTCTGCAGTGTTCTAGAGCAGTGGAGACTGTTGCAGGAAAACTCATTTGAAAGAGTGAGTTCCCATCAACCATTGTCTCAAAGGTGGAGTAACAGAGGGAGATTTATTTTCCCTCTGCAACCAGGGAGGTCTTAACTACTCACCCACCAAAACTGGAGACGGCATCTCTAGTCTCTTTCATAGACTTTTTCTGGGGTGTGTTTGCAGAACTTCCACTTCTAGTTGCTTCAGCACTTGCATGGGCCAAGACAGAGCTAATCCCTGCTGCTACTGAAATCTCTGCACGGCCATGGAGCAGTGCAGGAACAGGTGTAGAGACAGAACTCTCAGCAAGTGCTGGGTTGGCTCCGATGTGGGCAAGTGGCTGGTCTAACATAGATTGTCATGGATCAGCAAGGATCTCGGACTGGCATAGGACATGGAAATGGAACAGGAATGATGAAGCCATCAGGCTACAAAGGAAGCAGTAAAGCCAGAACAGGGCCAGCACAGAGATGCTCTCTGGAATACTTCTGTCTGAATCTCATCCACACCCAAGAACCAGAAAGGGGGCAGTTAATACCAAACTCATATGGTACTTACAGCTCTTTATTATTTGTACTTTTTTGTGTAAATCAATGTTTATGTTAATAGTTTAGTAAGTGGTAAATTAAAAGCATCCTTTGGAATACTGCTATGAGGAGGTGCTCAAATTGAAGGGTCTTCCCCTTGTAATCACAACCGTGGTTGCTGGAGTGTGCAGAGCAGGGGAGCATCTGACTTGCAAACTGACGGATCTTCATTCTTCTAAATGCTGCATACTGGTCCCACCCCCATCAAAACAGTTGTCACTGAGGTTACCTGAGCGCCACCTGATGTCTGAAACCATCCCTTGCCTACCTTCCATACAGTCCCCCTCTTCCTTCACCTCTTAGCAGCACTGGGTGTTCTTGAAACACTTTCTTCCTTTATCTTCTGTGACACTCTTGTCTTCTACCCCTCTGTCCTCCATCTCTGTTACAGGCTCAATCCTCCTCTACTGAGTTGTTAAATAGTGGGATAAATACTCAAAAAACAGGCATTGCAGCTGGTATTTATGTGTCAACTGTCATGCAGTGAGTTGATGGGTACACAGAGTTTAAACAGCTAGGGATGGAACAGCCTTTGAGAATATTTCTGAGTCTCCCCCATGAGGGCCATCATTTGTGCTGAAACACACGAGGGGCTCAGTGACTTCTGCTGCCAGCTCTGATGCTGGGATTATGGGATGCACTTCTGAGATGCAGACTCTTGTTTGAGCTGCCATCTTGCCTGTTCTTGGACAAAGAAGGATTCTGAGCTTTATGTTGAAACAGAAATGCAACAACAAAAGTAGATGCAGAGCGGCCACATCAGAGGTGGGAAAGAAACAGGGTCAAGTGCTTGGAGATCATTTAGGAAGGAAGACAAGATAAAATCACCAATTATTCCCGCTACCCTTCCAGTTCTTATCCTTCCAATGTTGCTTGCTTGGTGATTTCATTAGATTATCACTGTAAAGTATCAATTAGTACTTGGACCCTTCTTACAATGGATGAGTATGTAGGTTTTTTTTTTTTTTAGTAGGTTGAATAGCAAGGCAGTTGCTTGAAATTTCAAGCTCCCCACCTTGCATGTTTAGAATGCAAAATAAAAGTTGTCTTCGTTGCTTGCTGCAGAATATAAACATGTGTCAGCCATTTTAGCAAAGAGGCATCATTTGATTTAATTGCAAATTAAAAACCATAAACCACCTTAAACATGGAGCTGATGCCTCACCAAATCAATGCAGTAATTGCACAGGGCAATTGAGAGGCTCATGGAGTTTCCACATGTTGCATACTAAAAGAAACTACTGAGGGCTCGAGAGAATTGGTGAGCCCTACTGAAAGGTTGGTAAGTTGAACTGACTGGCATTTCTTTTTTTTGAGGGTGGACGGGACAGGCTGACTTCTTCATTGTCTGTGGCAACACAAAAGAAGGGCCTCTGTCCCTGAAAAGTAGTTAATAATTCTTTTTGTGTGTTGGGCTGGGGAAGTACTTGAAGTTTCACAGTCAGGGGGAGAAAGAGACACTCCTGGGCCTACTGGTAATGCCTCGTGTTGAGTGTGGATTCTCTGGGGACCCAGCAATTACTTCTTTACAGGCTTGACATATTGTAGCAGCTAAATTATGCCAGTGGAATATGTCTGATTGACAGAGCCCGAGTCAATTGCGCTTTGTGCAGACATTCAAGTGACACTGCCCTTTGTTAAGCCACAGAGCATAGAGCAGTCACTGGCAGGCTCCACTCCGAGTGTCCTTTTGTTCCCTTAAAGTGGCCCTCAGTCTTATTTCAGGGAGGGCTTGGACAAAAGGTGAGTGAGTTTTGTTTTTGCCTTTGCCACAGGATTTGAAGGGTACAGGGCAGACCTCCAGTCCCAAATAGCTCTCACTGTACTGTCACAGTCCTGAAATCATTTCCTGTAGACACGCATTCCTTTGAGTGTCTGAAGTGCCAGTTAAAATGCAATTGCCCCTGGGAAGGATGAACGAATTAAACAATTAGCAGCTATTAATACCGCAATGTCAAGTTGATTCAAGAGGAAACATCCTATGTGCCCCCATGAGGTGTTCATGAAATAATGCCTGGTCGCGTGTCTTAATTAGTTTATCAAATTATCCCGTCACCTTGCAGGAACCTGAGGGAATGGGACGATCCCTGGGTGAGCTTGGATGAGGCAGAGGAAGAGGATGGTGAATGTGCATGGCCTGGGGTGGTGTCTTGGTGGTCAGCCCTGGGATTCCTTCCTTTCTTTCTTGGCTTTGTTGAGGGGAAGGAGGGGATGCTGACTCCATCACCTGGTCTTCCGCAGCAGGTGCTAAGGTGTATATGCCCCAAGTGTGAGATGGGTCCCTGGTCCATTCTCCTCTTTCTCTCCCCTTTCCTCCCGGAACCCCCACCTCCGTTCTCTGCTCTCATGGCTGTACCGCCACCACCTACGTAGTTTTCACCATCTTCTCTTCTTGAGGGCCAGACTCTGATCTCTGTTTCCCCAGCTATGGTTAGCATCTGACCCTAGATGAAGACACCCCTGCCGGGCTACACATCATCAGCTCCTTGACATTCTCCCCTCCCCACACCAGATCGGAACCCTTTCTAGGGTTCTTCATTAGGTTAGGCGACACCTAAATTGGTCGTGGACTTTGAAACCTGTTATTATTTAAAAATTTGATTTATTTGTTGAACGGTAATTTGTAGATATAGTACCTAATTCAAAAGGCATGGAGGGGTAGACAAGGAAAAGTATGTCTCCCTTTGTCTTTTGCACCAGTTGGCCAATTTCTTTTTCCGAGGCGATCCCTATTATTACTTTTATATATCTTTCTGGAAATATTACATGTATACATGTGTATACATGTATACAGACACACATATATGTGCATGTACGTTCTCTCCTCCCCACCATGGTAGTTATGAAAGAACATTATTTTGAATCTTGCTTTTTATAAAATAGACTTTCTTTTTCAGAGTAGTTGTAGGTTCACAGCAAATGGAGCAGAAGGTACAGAGATTTTCTATCTAGGCCCTTTCCTCAAACATGCACAGACGCCCCCATTACCAACACCCTCCGCCAGAGGAGGATTTTGCTACAACTGATGAATCTTCATGGACTCATCACTGTCGCTCCAAGCCCAGAGTTTACGTAAGGGTTCATTCTTGGTGTAATTCTCTGGGCTTGGACAAATGTGTAGTGACATGCACCCACCACTGCGACATCTAACAAGTAGGTTCAGCACCTTAAAAGTCCTTTGTGCTCCACTGGTTCATCCCTCCCTTCCTGATCCTTATTTTTACACTTAAAATTGTATCGTGCAGATCATTTCATATCGTACTGAGCACTGCCTCATTGTTTTTAATGACTGCACGGTTTTTCACTCCATGGGAGTGCTGTAAAGAGTAGGCTGCTTTCAACTGTTGCTTTGATAAACAATGCTGCAAAGAACACCCCTTCCCTGTGTCATTTGGCACACAGACCAATGTTCAGGCTAAATATCCAGAAGTAGACTTCCTGGGAAAAGTGCAGGTATTTTAACGTCTAATTGGTATACTGCCCAATTTTCCACTGACCCTTATGAATTTCCACGCTGTCCCCACCAAGCCCATCCATTTGCAGACCAGATTCACATCCGGGTCACTTCCTGCACCCCTTCCCTGCTTCCTCCCCTCCACGGCTGTGATGGCTATGCCTGTGGCTGGATCTGTGGTCCAGCAGGCAGGTAGTTGGCACCTGAATAGGGGGCAATATTTCCCCAGCCTGCAAAGAGGCAGGTCAGGAGGGGAGGTGGGAGCCATGAGTGCAAAGGAGAGAGAAACTGGTGTTTACTGCACATCTGCCCGGGGTAGGAGCTTTCTCCATGAATCCCATCGGGCTCCACAGCAGCCACATGATGCAGGCCACAGTTCTGTTGCTTTCACATAAGGAAACTTAGAGAGGTTAATCAACTTCACCAAAGTCACACGGCTAGTGTCATGGGTTGACTCAGAGAGGTTAATCAACTTCACCAAAGTCACACAACTAGTGTCATGAATAGTCTCCCCTCAAAAGAGGTGTTGAAACACTAGCCTGCATCTTCCCTGTACTTTAGAATGTGACCTTATTTGGAAATAGGGTCATTGCAGATGTGATTAGTTAAGCTGAGGTCATACTGGAATAGGGTGGGCTCAAAATCCAACATGACTGGTGTCCTTATAAGAGGAGGGAGATTTGGACACAGAGACAGAGAAGACAACCATGTGCAGACAGAGGCAGGGATTAGAGTGATGTTGCCACAAACCAAGGAACCCCTGGGGCTACCAGAAGCTGGAAGAGGCAGGGACGGATCCTCCCCTAGAGGCTTTGGAGGGAGGTGCTCCTACCAACACCTGCATTTCAGACTGCTCTCCTGAGAGCTATGACAGAACAAAGTTCTGTTGCTTTAAGTCACCTTGTTATGTCAGCCCTAGCAAACTAATAGAGCTATTAAGTGGCAAAGCCAGAAATGTACCCTAAAAGGGTCTGCGCTTAAACCTCAAGCTGGCGCGGTTCTATTACTCGGTAACTGCTACCCATGAACCTTCAGTGGATTCAGAGCTCAAGGCCTTCCTTCCAGTTGGGGCCGGGGGTAGGCGACGACTCAGAAGTGGGTGCAGTGATTGGAAGCCGGGCGGCGCTGGGCATTTGGTGTCTGCTCAGCCTGGTGGCAGGCATATTTCATGTGGGCTCCAGAGCAGTGGGAAGTTACTGTGTTTCAAATTCCCTTGTGGCTAGGACACGGCTCACTATAAACAAATCCATCTGCTGTGTGGCAGCGTCAGGATTACCACACCTAATCCAGGCATTGCTAATGTGATATGAGAGGAATGACTGGGCCCAGAGTCCCACTGCCTGCCCATGGGGTGTAGGCTGTGCCCTTTGCAAACGGGCTTCGAGACTGGCACGGCTGTTTGGTTACTGTTTACAGGGTTGCCTGTGGAAGGAAACAACTGCTGACTTTCCCCTGTTTCCACAGCAACCGGGAGAGCGTGGTCCAACTTCTGGGGACATCCCTTCCAGCCTGCAGGGGTTCGGAGCATCCATGTCCCTGGGGCTGCAAGAACAGCAGGAGGCCCTTGCAGAGCAGTGGCAGGACAGCAGCCCAGGAGGGACCCTCAGAGGAAGGAAGAAAGGGACCAGGCTGAGAAGGCCAAAGAAACCAACTTCGCGAGGCCTCTTACTGATTTCAGCTGGCGTTGAGTTTATGCACATGTGAGAGATCACCCTTGGCATTCGAACGGAGAGAAAGTAGTGAGTCTGGGAGGGAAGCATCTGGGCGGATGCATTCGGAGCAGTGCTGGTAAGGCCATGCATTGGAGTGCAAGGTGATAAGAACAGAGTTTCGAATCAGACTCCTGTCTCATCTCTGTAAAAGGTTTGCTTTTGGTATGTGCTTTATAAGATTCATAGTATATTAATAAACTCACACATGTAGAAAATAAACAATTGATACATTGCAGGGCATACTCAGTTTTGGAAAAATGACAAAGGTGTATGATCAAAAAAATCTGGAGCATTATTAGAGAAGAGCACGCCATCAATCCCTGGGCTGACATTCGGGGCCTTCCTGCTCCTTTCACACACTGTCCTGAGGAGTCCAAGTTCTCTGTCCACTGTCCCACAGACTTAGCCTTTGGGCTTTGATTAATGCCACGTCCATTTGCCCTGAACGTCGTGCACATGTGTGCATTGTGCAAAGCCTGCCTTTGGAGCCAGAGATTTAAAGGTACGAATCTCACCTCTGCCATGTACTAGCTGTGGGACCTATGGCAAGCTACCTATTCGTATCCCCCAACCTCAGTTTTCTCCTGTGTAAAATGGGAATAACAATCCCCCCCTTGCAGTATTGTTGGGAGGCTTAACCGAGACAATATGTATAGAGTGCTTGGTATTGTTTAGTAGGCACTTGATGACTATTATTATTATTTAATGTTATTGGCATCATGATTATTTATCTGATTATTTAGTAGTGCAAATCCTACTTGTTCTCCAAGGACTAGCTCCAGTATACTCTTCTGACATGGGCTTTCCCTGTTCTAAACCCCCTCCTGACTTGGAAAGCGTTTGTCTGCAGAACTAACTCAGCCCTTAGTTGTATATTGCTTTGTGTTGTTAATCAGATTTGCAGGTGTTTGTACCGTCCCCTTCTACTGCAGGGACCTGCCATAATGTCATGCTTGCTTTATGGGATCGTTTTTTCTTTTTTGAGACAGAGTCTCACTCTGTTGCCCTGGCTAGAGTGAGTGCCGTGGCGTCAGCCTAGCTCACAGCAACCTCAAACTCCTGGGCTCAAGCGATCCTACTGCCTCAGCCTCTCGAGTAGCTGGGACTACAGGCATGCGCCACCATGCCTGGCTAATTTTTTCTATGTATTTTTTTTAGTCCAGATAATTTCTTTTTATTTTTTTATTTTTTTTTTAGTAGAGACGGTGGGGGGGTTCTCACTCTTGCTCAGGCTGGTCTCAAACTCCTGAGCTCAAACAATCCGCCCACCCCAGCCTCGCAGAGTACTAGGATTATAGGCGTGAGCCACTGAGCCCAGCCTGCTATATGGGATTGTTGATGGTGCTCACCTGTGGAGGGTTGCGTTAGTCCAACCCTCCCAATTAGCAGCCCATTCTTGCCTTTGTTCTTCACGAGGCCCTTCTCGTCTTATTTTATTTTATCCTCTCCCATCCTGATACCCTACACCTATCACGTACCATAGGCATTCACTTTTACGTGTTTGGAATGTCCTTAACATGCTTCTATCCTTGTAAACTATGTAGTGGTGCTTTGCTAATTTACATGATTTGGTAATATTGTTAATGTACCTAAAATGGCATGCTGAAAGTCTTATTTTGTTTATGTTTTCTTCTCACTAAATGCTAAGTTTTTAAGTTCTATCCATGTTGTTATACGTACATCTATCTGATGTTTCCAAATGCTACATACAATTCCTTAATATGCATTTGCCACATTTTACATATTGAATCGCTTGGTGACAGGCAGGTACTTTGCTTTTAACTCCTGGCTTCAACAATGCCATGATGGACTTCCTTGTTCCTTATGGACAAAGATTTGTGTGGTTCTTAAGGATGGGATATGTTCCTTAAGGGTCTGTGTGATTCCTTCTCTGAAATATAGATTCGGGAATGGGATTGCCAGGTTATAGGGTCGGGACATATTAATCGGGTGAGGTATGCAGGATGCCAGGGTATACAATTTAAGGGGGCCAACAGGTAGGCCAATTATGGCGCCTGACTTTCAGATTTTTTTTTTTTTTTTGGCCTAATGGTGTTTTATACTTGAAGAAGTTCACATTAAAATTTAGGTTTTTGGCTTCTTTTGAAAAAAGTGCAAGAGCCAGCAACTCGCCTCTGTGCCCCTGCATGAATCCATCCCACCTGCTGGAGATGAATAGAAGCGACTCTCTCTTATGTGGGATCGGTGGTCTCCAGTTTCTCCATGTCCCCCATCCCTCCCCCACCCCTTTCTCTTACAGGGGTGTGTGTCACTCACATATGGCAGCTGCCTGGCCCCCACGGGCATTTATATTTCCAACCCATCTTACGGGGTATCTTGTGGATAGGAATTCGGAACTTGTTGGGAAGTCAATGAGCCCCTCACCCCCCAATGAGGTTGGACGCAGACAAAGGAGAGTGGGAGTATCAGTGAAGATGTGGTTGAGGCAGGGGAGGAGCAGGGAAAGGAGCGGAGGGTTCTTTCAACAGCAGCTCCTTAGCCTGTTCTGCTTTAGATCAAAGGGGGGGTTTGCCCTGGGCTCTCCCTGCTGAAGTGGTGAAGGAGAAGGTTGATTCCAACAATAGATTTCGAACTAGGGACATTCAAGGCTAAGAGATCTTCCCCCTAATCAGACGATGCACATGAATTCCATGACTCCAGGGGAGATGCAGTTCTGTGAAGGAGACGTGGTGGAGACGACACACTAGCGATGCCCCTGCCGTGTCCCTTCCTGTCCCTCTTTGCCTGCCTCTCTTCAGCAAGTTGCTAAGAGAGAGCACCGCCTCCTCTGATGGGCGTGGTGGGCAGCGACCCTTGCAGCTGATGAATGGCGAACGTGGAGGTTTGCTGTCCTTCCCTCTGTATTGAACAGTCCTGGGTTGTGGTACTCAGGAAGACTCTGCCCTGAGTTTAATTGTGCTGCCTTGGGCTCCCTAAAGTGATTATATCCCAGGAAGCTGAAGACAGAGGGTTTGGAGCTGTCACTGGTAGAAGCAAACATTCAGTTGACAGGCCACCTTTGCTCAGAACTTCCAAGGAGGACAGTCCCTGACAAGTCCGTCAAAGGGTAGCCCAGACACATGGGAGCCATTTTGTTGCCATGGCCAGGCAGTCCTTCCTCATGCTTACAGGGCTCCACCTGGGGAGCTAGTGTCCCAAGTATCTACAATATTAGGATAAGAAATGGGCATCCTTATCTGAGAGATTAGACAAAAATCTCATCAGACAGGATTTGCCAGCAGAAATTCTGTCTTGGCTCAGGCTAGTGGACCTTCTGGAACCTGCCTAAATTAGGCTAAAGTCCAGCGTTGCATCCTATTCGTCCATTAGCACAGTCTCATGAACCTTTGCATTTTGATGGCACTTTGTAATCTGGGGGCGAAGTGGTGGTTCTGGCATTGCATTACCCAGCAAGGTCTGCTGAAATCCGTAGGAGGGGGACATTCATTTCCCTGGAATGTGTAAGGGGTGACCTTTTCCATCTAGCTTCTGTGCCTCTGAGCAAGCCACTCATTCTGCCCACGGTTCCCTCCCTCCATCTGCGGCAGGCTGACTTCTATTTGTCCTTCAAAATTCAGCCCCGGAGCCCTTGCTCGACAGACCTTTCTGACTCTGCACTGTTGCTCTCTTCTCACCTCTGTGCTCCTCCTGTACCAGGGTCTTTCTCTACTCAGCATGTCTGAATCTGTAACTGTGGAGTGTGTCCCCAGCCAGTCTGGAAGCTCCCTGAGGGCAGGACTATGTCTCGTTCTTTAAAGGAGAATTTCCCCGGCCAGATCCCTCCCTTCCCTCACCCACTCCCTGCCTGGGCCAGAAGCCTTCCTTCTGGGCTTTCCTTCAATGCCGCTGACCCTAGATTGGGTCATCCGCTCAGGGGTTTCCATCCAGCTTGCACAGTCTTCGCTCCTCTTTGTATCCCAGTGCCTCGTCTCCTAACGCTCGATACGTCGAAGGTAGATGACAGATTTATCCTGGTTTGCCTGGGACTTTCCTGCTTTTAATATAGAGAGTGTCACAGTTCTACTCCTAGGTATACACTCTCAAGAATTGAAAACGGGAACCAAAAGCAAAGAAAACCCCGGTCAAAACAACCGTGGTCAAAAAAACCCAAAGCCAACAACAGATGAATGGAAAGAAAAAATGTGGTTTAATCACACTATAGCATCTTATTCAGCCATGGAAAGGAATGGAAGACTGTTGCATGCTACAAAATGGATGAGCCTCGAAAACATTATGCTACATCAAAGAGGCCAGACATGAGGGGTCACGTTTTGTATGACTCCATTTATATGAAACATCCAGGACAGGCAAATCCGCAGAGACAGAATGCAGATTGGTGGTTGCTGGGGGCTAAGTGTTGGAGTTGGAGGAAGAATGGAGAGTGACTGCACGAGGGGGTACAGGGTGTCCTTTTGGGATGATGAAAATACTTTGGAGCTAGATGGAAATTGTGGCTGCACAACATTGTGAATATAGTAAGGGCCACTGAATGCTCACTTTTAAATGGTTAATTTTATGTTATGTAAATTTCATCTCAACAACAACAACAAAAAGCAAAAAATCTGAACGTCTAGCAAAACAGTATGGTTGGCCAACCTGATTGCAGGGGTTCTCCACTTACCTGTTGAAAGAGTGACTAAGGGAAGAGAGGAAGTGCTGCTTCCACAGTGAAGTCAAACCCAAGACCTTTCAAAGCTCTAAGGTGGAGCCTGCTAGCAGTGCCGGGCCACTATGGCTCCCCTCGGCTTGACCTCCCTTTGGGGTGCTCCACACCAGGCACTGCGGCCTCCCACCTGGCTCCCCATGGCCCAACTGAGAGTAGCCCGGACCTTTAAAGACAGGCTTTACTCAATTCTGGAGGATAACAAAAGGGAAACAAAAGCATGAGTACAGGAGGCATTTATACAACACGGGCTACTTCTCTTGCGTTGCTGCCTTGCTTAGGGGAGGGGGAGGGTTTGCAGGCTCATGCCCGCCCCATGTTATCCTAGGAGAAAAAGGATATGCCCCAGAAATTTCTAGCACTTAATCCTTAATATTAGTATGAGCACATTTGAAAGGCTCCTCTTTGCTATTTCAGGGTGAATTTCTCTCCACCTTCAGGAAGGGAGGCCCCGAGAAAGACCTCCAAGGCGGTTAGTGTATGTGTGGGGAGGGGGCAGGGATATTGACTCAGAGACCCCCCAGGAAGTCCTGGGGGAAAGGGCCCGGGCTCTTCTGTGAGGGACTTTACTTGGTGGGATTTTATTTTCCAGGTTGGCAGTGAGACTGGGAAGGAGAGATGGAGACCCGGGGTGAGAGCCACTGTGAGCGTGGTGGATTCTGGAGGGAGCCTGGGCGGCAGAGATGCGGGGCTTGGTGGCTGGGACTCTCTTCTCTGCGAGGAGGACTGGCTGGTCTTCCTGCTCCTGGTAGGGTCACAGGTACGGGGTCTTCTTTGCCCTTGAAGCTGGGCGAGTGCTGGCCTCTGCCTGCCTTTCCAGATGCCTGCTGGAACGTGCACCATCTATATGGGAGGAGGAGCCAGCTGTCTCCCACCACTCTCAGGGCTGCCTCTGCTCAGCTTACTGAATGTGGCAGTTCTGACTCAGCCCCAGGGAGTGGAGGAAAGGAGAATAAAAGCACCGTGCAAAGGACCCCAGGAGCTGGTGAGGAGGAATCTGCAAAACATACAGAAGGGATGCCTCAAATAGTGTGGCTGGAAAAGACACCTTCGGCATAAGTGAAGACCAAGTGTATCAGTTTCCCGTGGCTGCTGTAACAAAACACCACAAATATGGTGGCTAAAACAACAGAAATTTATTGTCTCACAGTTTGGAAGGCAGAAGTTCAAAATCAAGGTGTCAGCAGGACCACACTCCCTCCAAAGGCTCCAGGGGAGAATCCTTCCTGCTTCTTCCAGCTTCTGGTGGCCCTGGGGTTCCTTGGCTTGTGGGTGCATAACTTCAATCTCTGCCTCCGTTGTCACGTGGCCTTCTTCACTGTATTATCCTCTCTGTGTCTCTCTTTTCTTAATGAGGACACCAGTCATTGGCTTAGGGCACACCCTAATCCAGTATGACCTCATCTAAACATCTGCAAAGACCCTATTTCCAAATACGATTACTTTCCGAGGTTCTGGGTGGACATGACTTTCAACCTACTGTACTGGATGAAGAGATTTAGGTATAGAAGAAAAGGCTCTTTGGCACATAAAAAGTACAGTTTTCCGACTAAGAAGTTCAGTAGATGAATCAAATGAGAAGCTAAGGCCTGAATTAGTGGTTTGGAAGATCAAGAAGAAGAAACGACCTGATCAGAACACAAAGGTAAAGAGAAGGAGCTCTCGTGGGATGAGACAGGAGACCCGAAGGGCAGATCCAGGAGCCCTGGCACCAGGAAGGAGGAGGAGAGTTCCACATCAAACAAGTAATAGGAAAACAAAACATTTCTTAAGTGGAAGCAGATTCTTTGACTCTTCAAATCAAGAGGTTTCACCAAGGTCCAGACAAGATTACGGAACTAAGACATTTATGTATAATCTGGTAAAATTCCTGGTAAACTTCAAGGATAAAGAACGTCCCACAAGCCAACAGCCCCAAGCACTCAGCCCAGGGAATATTTCCCCACACACTCTCTGCTTCCCGACTGGCTGGATTGTTAAACCATTTGTTGTTATTTAACTTTCCAGGTTTCCTTGACAAGTTTGTAAGACTTTCATAGTAGGGACGACGCTTTACTTGTATTTCCATCTGTCCCAACATCTGGTCGTGCAAAAAACTGGTGCACAAGACAGGAGAACTAGGATACCCTGATATCCAATTTATGGTAGTCTGAGTGGTACAGCAGTATCATTGAGAACTACCTGGACTATAGATGGTGCTAGTGGCCACCTGCTCTTGCAATTTCCTAAAGAGAGTTTCAATTTAGGCTGGGGGAACATGGTAGCTTGGTTAGAATCTTCCAGAAGAAGAAATGATTGATGGAAAGAAGGAAAGTCCGGTGCAGCAGAGCTGGACCAGAGAAACTGACTTGTCATCCCCCGGTCTACTCAAGACTGATTCAGGGGTGAGCAAATCACCCTCAGATACAGTGTCACCAACATCACCCTCGGATATACTGTCGCCTTCAGACTTCATTCTCAAAGGCAAGGCCAAGGGGCATGGGGTCCAGCCTCCTGGGATGAGGGATATTTATGAGCTAGGCAGAGATAGTCAGCTTTCTAGCCTCCAAGGAGTGGCCTGAGACCTTGGTGTGTGTATAAGCTAATCAGGAAACTGGGCACAAACTCAGGCACATAGACGGGGTAAAAGGTGGGGCTTAGAAAAGGCAGCAGCTGGGCTGGCAAAGCAGGCACCCAGGTTCAACCCATTGTACATGGGAGTCTCAGGGGTAACAGGAGCCTGCGTGGGCCCCCCAGCTGCTCTGCTCTCCTGCTGTGCAAAGTTGGGCAAGTGCTTACACTCTTAAAAACCTGTCCTAAATAAACAAAATAAATCAAAATGCTGGTGCAGTTATAGGTATGCAGCAAAGACTCAATGAATGATATGTTTATTGTTAGTGTTTATTTTATTTATATCTATTT
>NW_012144967.1:9201787-9204099 GCF_000956105.1 Propithecus coquereli
GCAAGGCAGCTAGGCTCTGCCCCTAGAAAACTGGAAGCTGTTGTAAGATGGAATAAGAAAGGTGTACAAATCAGTATACTTCACAGTACTATGTGGTGAGTTTGTGAAGCAGGGGTGCAAGTAACACTATTCTGTGGTTGTGTCATTTGGAGAAACGTGGAAAGGTGTTGTACTAAATAGGGATGTGATTAGCTCCAAAACCCAGCAAGCCTTGTGACTGTGACTTAAATGGGTAAGCCTGAGGTGTCTTATGCCATGAGAAGTCTTAGGCAGGTAGTGCAGGGCAGGCACAGTAGCTCTCTATGGCCCCAGGAATCCAGGCTCGTTCTGGCTTTCCCATTTCACGACCCTGAATGTGAAGGCCTTAGCACTATGCTTGCTGCCTCATGGTTGCAAGAGAGCTGCTTTACCTCTAGTCCTCACATCCAAATTTTGGGCAGGAAGAAGAAATTGGGAAGCGTGAAGGGGATGAAGGCCTTCTCTTTAAGAGGTTTTTTTTTTTTTTTTTTTTTTAAATTAAAATTCTTGAAGAGATACCCTTCTCAGCAGACTTCTGACTTTATCTTACCTGCCGGAACTGTGTCACAGGCCAGCCCTAGTTGGAAGGTACCCAGGGAGGAGAGGGTTATGGGTGGGGGTGGGCCAGATGGTGATGTCTGTCTGTCACAGGTACACTGGAGAAGGCAATGATGCTACGGTATGGGTAAAGAACTTGAAAAGTGTGTATGTGTGCATCTTAGTTTAGGTTGCTATAACAAAGTACTATGGAACGGGTGGCTTAAACAACAGAAACAGTTCTGGAGGTTGAGAAGTCCAAGATCACAGTACCAGTGTGTTTGGGCCCTGGTGAGGGCCAACTTCTTGGTTTGCAGAAGACCATTTTCTTGCTGTGTCCTCGTATGACAGAGAGAGGGGAGAGAGCGGGAGCGAGAGAGCAAGCTGTCTTGTATCCCTTCTGAGGGCAGTACCGTAGTCCTCTGTTATCTGTGGTTTTGATTTCTGTGATTTCAGTTACGAGTGGTTGAACAACGTCTGAAAATATTCAGTGCAAAATTCCAGAAATAAAGAACTCATAAGTTTTAAATTTCATGACATTTTGAGTAGTGTGATGAAATCTTGTGCCATCCCACTCTGCCCCCTAGGATGTGAATCCTCCCTTTGTCTAGCATATCCATACCTTGTAGAATACCTGCCTGTTAGTCACCGAGTGCTGTCTGGGTTGTCAGATCAAAAGAACGCAGTATATATGGGGTAGTGTCTCAGTTTCAGGCATCCACTGGGGTTCCTGGAACCTATCCCCTGAGGATAAGGGGGTACTGCTATACTCCCATCCTGAGGACTCCACCCCCGTGACCTAATCACATCCCAAAGGCCCCATCTCCTAATGCTATCACATTGGGGACTAGGGTTTCAACATATGAATTTTGGAAGGACACAAAAATGCAGCCTATACCAGTATGTATGGGGGATTGGCAGGAGGAGAGATAGAACAGTGTGAGCAGTTATCAATAAAGCAGTGGGAGAGTCGGGGATGGTGTAGATGGCAGAGCGGGAGCCAGAGGACTTTGTGGCGCACTTTTGGGGAAGAAAAGGAAGCAGCAGGAAGGCTTAGCAGGCCGGCTCATGCTGTCCGTTCGCTTGGGGGAGAGGATGTGTGTGGAGGGGCTGTGCAGCTGGCCAGAGGGCCCTGATCTCAGATCTGACTCCACCATGGCAGGTCTGGGGTTCTCAAACCTTCCTGTTGGGAAGATCAACTGACGTCACTTAGCCTGTGTGCATGGTAGCTGGGTTCCCACAGAACCACGCCGAGTAAGGGGATAAAGAGCCCACCAACTTCCATCTTTGGCACCTACATTAATAGAGATTGATAGAGAAATGTTAAACAAACAGTATTAAGATAATAACTTATAGAGATCATGTTGTTCATGAGGGCTGTTGGCTGCTATCATATTCATTTATTTATTCAGCAATATTTTTCAAGTGCCTACTTAATGCACAGCACTGGGCTTGGTGCTAAATAAGTGCAATGAGAGGCAGGTCTCTGCATGTCAAGGGCTATCATTGTGATAGGGAAGACAAGGCAGAATTAGTAACCATGCCAGGCAGCACAGGGTGACATTCTCACATGAATGGTTCAGGTAGCATGTGAATTTCCAGGAGTTCAGAAAACTGGGTTGCTGTGTCAGTTAACATGGTGAGAACGACCTCACGAGGTGGCATTTAATTTGTGGATCCTGAAAAGGTGATAGGAGTTGGATAAAAAGTGAGGAGGATGGGAGGGGCATTCTAGGTCAGAGAAGAGGCTGTAGAAG
>NW_012144967.1:9204149-9207002 GCF_000956105.1 Propithecus coquereli
CTGACAACCAGGGGGAGATAAGAAATACACAGAAAAATAGAAAGTGACACAGACAGCAGGGTAAACAAACGATTCCTGAGGGAGGCAGGACCAGCGTCTCAGCGCAGACCAGACAGAGACTGGGCCGTGGCTTTTGCATAGATCATCCCTTTGTTTATCAAACTTGCCAAGGAAACACTGAAAGTGAAATAACAACAAATGGCCTAACAGTCCGGCCAGTAGGGAAGCAGAGAGTATGTGAGGACATATCCCTGGGCTGAGTGCTGGGGGCTGTTGGCTTATGGGACTTTCTTTATGCTTAAAGTTTACCAGGAATTTTACCAGATTATGCATAAGTCTATCCCAATTCCATAGTCTTGTCTGGAGCTGGGTGAAACCTCTTGATCTGAAGATTCAGAGAATTTGCTTCCACTTAAGAAATGTTTGGTTTTTCTGTTGTTATTAAAGGGGCAGGTTCTAAAACTCAGGCTCAGGGAGATAAGAGATACGAAGGAATTTACCTGAAGACACAGGACGAGTCAGGGGCTGATGTGGAATTTTCACCTGTGGTCTTGTCACTTCTCTTAAAACTCTCCTATGGCGTCCCTTCCTACTCAGAATAGAGTCCAATTATTTTCTCTGGACCACACGGTCCTGCGTGACCCGGCCCCGCCTACCTCTCTAACCTCACCTGCCTGTTTCCTGCTAAGCTGGCGCGCTCCGGCGGCCCTCACGTTCTTGTGGTCTCGGCCCCACCAAGCTCGTCCCTAGCCTGAGCCTCTGCATCCCACATCCCTTTACTTGAAACTCTTTCCCTTCAGCATGAGGCGTTCCTGTAGGTCTCACCCTAAATCCCCATCTCAGAGAGACTTTTCTGGGCCACCTGAGCTCCCCAAGTTACCATGTATGGTCTAGGCCATGTTTTATTTTCTCCCCAGCACATACCATCTCCGGATATTTCCTTTCATCGCCCCTTAGTGGAATGACCGCCCCGCAAGAGCAGTACCCGGCCTGCCTCGTACAACACACTTAGGACAGTCCCGGCTCATGGTCGGCTCCCAGTAGATGGATGTCGATTGAGCGAAAGAATAAAAGTCAGGTCCTAGAATTGGGTGTGGAGGGCATTTTGGAGCAGAAAGCATGGGTGGGGGTGGGGGGAGAGAGAGAGAAGGTACCTTTTGGCTTAGGAGGTTGTTTCTGCTTCTCTCTAAGCCTTAGCTTCAAATGTCAGGCTAAAGAGTTTGAACTGGATTTACTAAAGAGCATTTTGGGCAAAGGTAGTAAACCCGTGAGAGTAAAGTTTATGTCATTTTGGCACTGGGGTAGTTGTTATCAGTGTTTTAAAAATATCTTATGAATCTTAATTGGAAAGACCCTTTTGCTTTTTTTAGACATCTTTACCGGTCGTGCACAATTTCCTTCTTCCAGTGGAAGAGGCAGGACAAGGGGAAGGACCATGTGTGATGGGTGACGTGCCTCTCACAGCGCCCAGGCCAGAACTCACGCGGGGAGGCCTCGGAGAGGGTGTCTGACGTTGACCTGGTCGTCCAGCCCAGGGAGGGGAGATCTGGAGTTCAGCAAATGAGAATTACAGAAAGGGCAAGTCCTGACCGGCCGTGAGGATGAGACCAGGAATATGGGGTCTGGGGTGATAGGGAAGTTGGGTTGACTACGGGGAATATGCCAGTTATGTTAAAGGAAGTCACGTCAATTCCCTCGGAGGGGAAGAAGGTTTCCTTATGACTGTGGCTGGCATTACCTCTAGAAAGAGTCTTCCACACCCTCGTTTGCTTACAGCTCTTTGAAGTTGTGACAGAAAGACTTTGGAATAATTTCCCTGAAGTCAGTGTTTCTCAAGTTTTTCCATCAAAGGTAGCACCCTCTGGGAAGAACCCAGTGAAGTTGGTCCCAAGCATGAAATTTCTAAGAATATTTTAATGTTTTATTTGACAACTGTGTGAATTTTTCATTTTATATTCATGTCTGTTTCAACATCAAATAACATTTTAAATGGTCATTGGGTAAAAAATACTATAATTATTGTTTTTTTAAAAAACAAATCTTGGAATAAAATGGATTTTTCTAGAAAACATGCTCTGTATACTCTGAGGCTTTGTACGCCTCCGTGTTCCTTTGGGAGAAGCTGAGTTGGGGCCACAAGAACAACTCTAAGTAGCTCTTGGCTCTGAAGGTTCGCAGATCTGGGGGAATCTGGGCTGCCAGGACTTGGCCACTCTGTTCGCTAACCGACTGGAACAGCTCCCAGATAGGGGAGGCTTTTTTCCTGGGAGTTGAGAGCCTTGAAATGGCAAGAAATGAGGGAAACATTGGACGAGGCTGACTCTCATCAGTACCTTTGTTTACGAGTCTAGATGGGCTGGCAGATGCCTCACATCAGCATTATTTAGACATTAAGAGATTCTAATTGGAGACTAACATGTGTCCTCATCACAGTTGACCTCATTTATGGAGTGGCTGATGTCTGAATGTCAAATTTGCATCAGTGAATTCTCTCCTCTAATAACCACTTTAATATGTAAATGACGCATTTGCAGTGGGGAAAAACATACGTGATATTCTGATGATTGCTTGGAAGATGTGGCTTCCTTCCGTACACGGAGATGGGAGGGCTGGTAAATTCCTCCCTTTAATTAAGAGACATTGGTTAAAAGATTGAGCCAGAAAGGAAGGACACACTTTGCCTTAGATCAGCAGACACGTAGAGTTCGTAGTTTCTAATGTACTTAGGTAAGGCATGGGGGAGACCAACTACTTAAAGGCAAGGCAGCTAGGCTCTGCCCCTAGAAAACTGGAAGCTGTTGTAAGATGGAATAAGAAAGGTGTACAAATCAGTATACTTCACAGTACTATGTG